>NC_058133.1:190815793-190901961 GCF_016433145.1 Gracilinanus agilis
TGTTGCCACCACAAAAAGCGCAGCTATGAATATTTTCGTACAAGTCTGTTTATCTATGATCTCTTTGGGGTACAAACCCAACAATGGTATAGCTGGATCAAAGGGCAGGCATTCTTTTATAGCCCTTTGAGCGTGATCCCTTATTATCTTTTTTCCTGTTCTTTGAAATAGATTCCAAAACTGCCTCTCTGATTTTAGTCTCTGCCCCTTCCAATTCACATAATCATAGAATCTTAGAGCTGGGAGGCACCTTAGAGACTTTCTTACTCAGTCTATAGTAGAATAAGGATCTTTTCCCAACTTCCCATAACCTTTCCTGTTTACCCAGTCTTCATTTGTAGACTTCCAGTGAAGGGAAACTCACTAGCACCTAAAGCAGCCTATTCCAGTTTTGGACAGTCCTTATTTTTAGGATATATTTTCTGAAAACTAGTTGAAGTCTGTCTCTCTCCACCTCCTGTTTCTATTTCTGATCTCTGGAGGTCAAACAGAGGAAGTCTATTCTTTTTTTAATATGGCAGTCCTTTAAATATTCAATGTTAGTGATCTTGTACAAAGCAATGAAAAGTGCATTGGATTTGGAATCAGAGAACCTGGGTTCAGAGTCTGGCTCTCCTATTTATTCTGTGAATAATTTTGGTACACTCACCTAAACTTTTTGGATCTTAGTTTCCATATCTGTACAAAGAAGAAAGTGTAGTACTGGATGATCACTCAGGCTTCCTCCAGCTCTTAATCCAAGACTATGAACCTACAATTTTTTTTTGGTATCTTTATTATCTGTGGCCTAAACTATATGACTAAGAAGGACGTCAAAATGTGAGAGTTAATCAAGGAAACAGCCATATCTATGTATGTCCACAATATGGTCTTGCAGTGTCCAAGGGTTGATGGGGTCAGTTCTTATGGAGAATGGGCCTGACATCTTTGCCGTGATGAAATGAACTGCCAGTAATGAGGCAAGCAAGATAATCTGGATGAAAGAATAAGGCTTCTTGAGAAAGAAATAGAAGGTGGCTTGTACCAGATGGATCAGGCCATGCCATCACACTGACCACTACCTTCCTTTGATCTAGGTGAAAACAGCCAGAGCCTTGCTCCCCCAAGCCCCAAAGACTGTATTTGTTTTCTATTTGTATCTCTAGCACTTAGTACTGTGTTTTGTGCATAGAACACATTTGAAAAATGGTTTTTCATCAATTAACTAATGAATTATTTAATGCCTGTGCCTTTAATGACCCTTGGACCCTAGGACACAGCCTGTTAGGTAACATACATTTATTAAATTCTTTCTTTATAGAAAAATATCAACCTGACATGATACAGGGCTCTGGCTGTCCCAGGGTCTTACTTTACTTACTTTGTAACCCTGGCAGAATTACAAGTGTACTGGGTTAGGGCAAGTGTTGGAATTACTTTCTTGTAGGTGCCTCAGTGGATAGAGCACTAGCTGGAATCTGGAAGACCTAAGTTCAAAACCAATCTCAGACACTTACTAGCTAGAAGACCTTGAGCAAGTCTCAACTTTTATCTGCCTCAGTTTCCTTATCTCTAAAATGGAGGTAATAAAAGTTCCTACCTCCCAGGGTTGTTTTGAGGATCAAGTGAAATTATATTTGTAAAGGGCTTTGCAAACCTTTAAGGGCTATACAAATGCAAGTGACGATGATGATGGCGATTTGCTGGTTGCAAAAAAAAAGTTTGTATTTTCTTCTCTCTGCACTAACGGTCTAGCTGTGCTACTTTCTTTGCTGTACTAATATACCAGTGTTTGAGCCACCACTTTATCTCTGGATATTGGTGACAACTGTTTGAGATAGCTTTGTGGGAAAAGGATGGTATTACTTTCTCAGTTAGAGCATTCGTATCTGAAGAAATGTACACAAACATGGAAGTTCTGTCCATATCTGCATCGACCTGCCTTTCCTCTCTTCTCTCTAAGATTTCCTTCTCATCTTTGTAAAACTCTATATATCTAATAATTCTCCCTGTTTCTCTAATATCTCCTATTTATTGTTTCCTATGGGCCACTAATATTAATATGTCACAATTTGTTCAGTCACTCCTAAATTAATGGGCATTCACTTTTTCTAGATTTTTGATATTACAAAGAGTGCAACAGTGAATATTTGGGTATATATGGGATCTTTTGATTTGTTTTTAGTCTTCCTGAAGCCTACTAGTATTTTTAATGGCTGACAAGTCACCAATGCTGTTTTAGTTTCTTCATCTATAGAATGGGTATATTAGCACCTGTAATACTAACCTCATGGGATGGTTATGAGGCTTAAATAAAACATGTAATAAAAGCATGATAGTATAATTTGAATCTGTTACCCTAAAAACTATGATCCCCAGTGGGACTGCTGTCTCCAGCAAAACTGTGATTCCCAGAACCCCACTCACTTCCTGTTGTTACATGCTCTCATAGACAGGACATAAATTGGGTGGAGTCTACCCCTCTTTTTCCTTCCTGTTGGTGGCTTTGGTGGAGCAAGCATTTTGAGCAGGTAGAAAACTTAGTCACATGGTTCTATTTTCTCAGATAATAAACTTTATAAATATAATACTTCAAGTATTGAACTTTAATTTAACTCTTACAATAGAAATGCCCATTATTATTATTAAAATGAGACTTATTTTTCTGCATTATCCTTATTATTTACCAATCTCTGAAAAAAATTGAGACATTTCTATTGTGTTAAGTGAATGATTTAGGGGACTTGGATCCCGAGCACCCTAGTGGCAGGGCACAGAAGACACAGAATCACCTGGCAGGTCTGATGGCTCTATGTCTGGGTTCCCTGTCAACCTGGGTGTCTCCCAATGCAACATGGCCATGGAGGGCGAAGCGTGTTCAGTTTAAAATGAGTTCAGGCAGCAGAGAGGGGGTCTTTTTGCTTCCACCTTTGCACAAATGGTCCCTGGGGTTTTGCTCTCTTTCTTTTTTTCTTAAAAAAATGGTTAAACCCTTACCTTCTGCCTTAGAATTAATACTATGCATTAGTTCCAAGGCAGAAGAGTGGTAAGGGCTAGGCAAAATGGGGGGTTAAGTGACTTGCCCAGGGATATACCTGGGAAGTGTCTGAGGCCAGATTTGAATTTAGGATTTCCCTTCTCTAGGCCTGGCTCTCAATCCACTGAGCCACTCAGCTTCCCCTCCCCCCCCTCCCCATCCCACTCTTTATCTTATTTAAAAATCTCTGGCAAGAACTGGCCTGATCCGGCTAAATGGAGAATCAGATCTATCCCTAAAGTTGGAAAGGCTGGAACCTTTTTCTCTCCCTCTACTTCTCTCTCCTTACTAATAAATGCTTATAAATCTGATAATAAGCTTACAGATTAGTTCTTTTTTATAACACTATGAAGGCTGAATGAGAAATTCTATATCTTCTTCATCTCCCCAAGACTCTAGAATCATAGATTTAGACACGGAGAAGACCTTAGGGGGTTTTTGAATTCAGCCCATTCATTTTAAAGATGAAGGAAATGAGGCTCAGAGAAGAGAGCCGGAGGCACCATTTGAACCTACGTTTTTGTGACTCCAAGTCCAGCACTTGAGCTGGATACCACCAAATGGCCAACTCTATTCAAGCTCCAGAGAATTAACCTCATTTAGAAACTTCCAAGCACAAACTTTGTGATGGAAGACACAGATTACTTACTGTCTCAGTGATCCAGGATTCCTGATACTCATTAACATTCCCTGGAAGGAAGTGAAGAAAGCTTCCTATTTCATTGACTTCAAAGCCCACTTGTTTGGGAAGTCAGTTGTTCTGTCCAGTAAATAATAGCCAGTGAATCCATGGAATAATAACATCCATAGTTAGCTAGAGGAAGCAAGTGGTTTTTAGGTTTTGGTTGAGGTGGAGCCATGTGGGGCTTAAGAGTATTGAACTCAAAATAAACAAACAACAGAACTCTTTTCTCAATGGACATAATAAGATTTTCAGAATTCAGAAATTGAGGATTTCGGAAATTTCAAATTTTTAGAATTTTGGCATGGACCACAGAGAGAATTTTGGTTCAGTTTTTATTACCTGGGGAACCAAAAGGACAGAAAAAGTCTGAATAGCTAA
The DNA here is from genome assembly GCF_016433145.1 of Gracilinanus agilis. Classification (NCBI taxonomy): domain Eukaryota; kingdom Metazoa; phylum Chordata; class Mammalia; order Didelphimorphia; family Didelphidae; genus Gracilinanus; species Gracilinanus agilis. The sequence goes on from NC_058133.1 coordinate 190,819,873, forward strand.
TGGTGGAGGTCAACTCTGGTCATCCATATTGTTAGATTTAAAATTAATCCAATAACTCCATGTATTATATTTTATAAGATTTATTAATAATCATTTGAGGTAGAAGAAACAAAAAACAAAAGAAAAAGCCTAAATAAATAAGATGTGAGTAAAATTCTCCTGGCCTGGCAATCACCCAACCTCTTCAAACTACATTTCTGCCAAAAGAGTGAGAGGTGAGGCTACACTCAAAATATATTCTCCCTACGTTAGCACCTAATGTGAGAAGCAACATGGGAAACTGGGATTTAGAGTCTTGGGGAGCCAAATTCTAATTACACAATGTGATGGTTCCAACCATTAATTCAATGCAATTTAGTTTAGTTCAATTCAATTTGATTGGACTGAATTCAACTCAAGTTAAGTCAAATCAAGAAGCATTGATTTGTTCTGCTTTTGGAATCTAGGCATTGAGGATACAAAGAGAAAAAAAGGAAATAATCTTGCTTTTAGGGAACTTGCAAGGGAAGTGAGCAGCTTGGGCATAGACCTCCTTAAGACTCTTCATTTCCTCATGTTGCTTGGAGAAAAGCCGTACTTGGTATTTTCAAGTATTTCTTGATGAATTTTAGATGTCCATTTCCTTTATCTGATTTCTGATGACCTAGATTAAAGAAAAAAAACATGTCTCAGTACACAGAGAGTATATATTCTGGTGCAGAAGTATAAGACAGGAAAGAGCATTGATATAGTGCAGCATTGGTGAAGTTCTTCATGTCTGCATGCCCAACCTGCAACTTCAAGCCGCCTATGAGCCCCCCGCATTACCCTTTGGGTAGCTGTACAGAAGGGTGGGACATGCAAAAAAAAATGTCCCCCGGTGTGGGGAAGAGGGGGAATGGAGCAGCTCCCCCAGTGCCAGCTCAGCACTCATGCCAATATTTTGCCAATGCTGCTATAGTGAAACCAATGGATTTCTATATAATCAGAGGTTAAACTCCCATTTGATTTGAAAGGAACCAGCTTTTCTTCTTTCCCACAAAACTGAGATGAACTCCAGGAATGACTAACTTTATTTCTTCTTAAGACCTCATCTTCCTAATTCTACCTAGTTTTTATGACTTATTGTCACTTTCTCATATTTCAGTTTCCTTATTTTTTTAAAGGCAGACTATGACAATTTGGGTCTCTTCTAGCTGTAATCTATGGGTCTATCATAGAACATTCTGGATATAAGGATGAACTAGGTCTTCACCTTCTCCCTAGAGATAAAATTCCTACATTTAGGAACTAAGAGATGCAGAGACACACAGGTATCCTTTTGGACCGAGACAGGTTACACTCCCATCTCTTACAGATGCCATTCTGCAATTCTCCAGTCCCAAAGTGATCCTTTTAAAGGGTTGCTGTGGGGGAGTAGGGAAAGAGGAACTCTTGGGTGTGGTCTGTCTTTGGGTCCACCCTACACAGGTCAGCTGTATTTCCTGTAGCCAGTCACTACCTGGCCATTCCTTTGAGGAGGAGGCTAATCAACTGAGTATCAGTTCTTCACCAAGCAGCCTGCAGTGGCTGTATTATTATGCAAAACAGTCTTTGAGTTTAAACCTCATCAAATCCTCCATCCCGTGTCAGACCCGTCCCTTGGGGGAAGAGTCACCTTACAGACACAAAGGGCAATGATGTTTATGAAGTAAGATGTGCTGTTTGGTCCTGGCCTGGGAGGAAGCATTGGATTAGCAAGTGAAATTATTATGGGCAGTCAATTAGGTCCACAGAAGTATCCTATTTAGCAAATCAAAGGAAACACTTTTAATTGCTGAATCCTAAAGTTTATAGGGAAACTCACCTCGGGGCTGTGTAGATCAACAAAGGCATGTTTGAAGATGGGACAGATTCAAATTATAAGCAGAGGACTCTAAGAATGGGCTTTCTAAGCAATCTGCTTCTGAAGTGAGCTACTACAAAGAATTACTCATAGGCAAACGACCCCGTGGACTGACACTGAACCCTTCTTGACTAAGAATGGGCTTCTCAAGCAATTCAAATTTAGGCAGTGATCTTAATCCCTTTGGTGTAAGTATTAACTTGGGGGCCCAAGAATTAAAAAAAACAAACACACAATAACTATGTTTCAATGTAGTTGGTTTATTTTGGCAGTTTCATGCATTTTCTTTTATTTGTCTAAGCACTGTTCTGAGAAAGAGCCTTTAAGTTTCCCAAGATGGCCAAATGGATCCAGGATACAAAGAAGGTATTGAACCTCTGCTTAAGTGCTTATTTAGTCCTAATACTCCACATTTCCCCCAAATGAACCTAAAATTGACTCATGCTTAACTCTTATGGAGACTGGCTCACGTTTCATTTTTATGCCTTGTTTAGTCTCTTCGTTTAAGCTCTGAGGTACCTTCAAAGTTCTTCATAACTTTGAGAAGAGAACTTCTGTATCACATTCCCAGCAACAGCAGAGGACAGCTCTTGCTAGTATTGGTCATTTGCCTAACTCTTACATTTTGGACACATGATTTTCTTCTTGCTTTGTGACAAAGGTTCTTAGAGTAATACCATCCTTATTTCCAAAACATTCAGATCTTTCCAAAATCTGAAATAACCATAAAGTTTAATACAATAAGACAATTATTTTATTTAAAGAATTTATTATACATTATGCTCTATGCTAAGCAATATAAATAGAAGCAAATATAAACAGAAAGACAGTTCCTGCCTTCAGGAAGTTTACACTTCTAATGGAAAAAGACAAAGCATTAAAAGGAGTTGAAAAGGAAGATGGAGCAGGACTTAGTTTCCTAAATTGGGGAAAGGTGGTAAACCCCTCCATTTCAATCTCCTGTTGACAATGCCTGCCTTCCTTCCTTCCTTCCTTCCTTCCTTCCTTCCTTCCTTCCTTCCTTCCTTCCTTCCTTCCTTCCTTCCTTCTTCTCTTTCTTTCTTCCTATCTCTCTCTTCCTTCCTTCCTTTCTTTTTCTTACCTTTTGTCTTAGAAGTGATACTATCAGTTCCAAGGCAGAAGAGCAGTAAGGGTTAGGCAACTAGAGTAAAATGACTTGCCCAAGGTCACAGAGAGATAGGAAGTGTCTAAAGTCAAGTTTGAATCCAAGTCTTCTCAACTCCAGACCTGCCTCTTTATCTACTAAGCTATCTATCTGCCCCTCATACTAATCTTTTCATAACTGATATCCACATCTCTTCATCTCCTTAACTCTTGCCAAGGTCCTCTGTTATCTTCTTTCTTTGTATGCCAAAGAGTTTTGTTTTGAGGTAAATAATGTAACAAACACTCTAGGGAGCAAGTTTTTCAGAGACTTCTTGAGCTTACTCTACCTTGGTTAAAATATATTTTCCCCTTTCTACCATTTACTGTTATGGGAACAATGTTCTCAAGAAACTCTGTTTAAAAGCTCCCCCTTCCCCAGCTCATTCCTTCCTCTGTGACTAGATATTTCCAACTACCAATTTCACTGGCAATTTGTGTACTTTATTCCCCTTAATGAAAGTCTGAAACTTAAGCAACTTATGGGAGAAGAATCAATAGTAGACTTACCCCCTCCCCCCACCCCCCACCCAACAAAACACCTTACTTTCCATCTTAGAATCAATTCTGTGTATTGCTTCCAAGGCAGAAGAGTAGTAGGGACTAGACAATGGCAGGGTTAAGAGACAATGGTAGACTTTTAATAGTCAGATGCTCTGGCATCTTCCAGTACTGCTGTCAAACCTGGCCATACTACTCAACTTTCCCTATTGATAAGATGTTTGGAATCCACCAAGTAATCACAGCCTGGGAATCCCAAAATGTGGGGAGATCTGTACATTTCAAAAATAAGGAAACCTAAAAAACTCATGTTATAAGGCAAATAAAAGAAAAATCTCAGGTAGGAGATTTATGCAAATCACTTAGTGAGAGCTGTCCAGCTCACAAGAAAAATGGAAAGATTTGTTCTTTGTAGAACAATGTGAATCTTTTTTAAAAAAAGATTCTTTTACTCCCTGCTCTCCCATTCCCCCATTTCTGCACCCCCCTGCCCCCATCTCACAGCCTTAGGTGAGTAAAAATTTCTTTAATGAGGTGAGGAACTCTTAATAAACAGTGTACTCAATAACTGACTAATAGGATGATTGTTTGACAATAGACAGATCACCAAGGGAAAAGAGATCTGTGAGTGGAGCCAACACCCACCTGAAACAGGTATAAAAGACCTGGGATGGAAGGAGATCTTCAGACTGTGGCAGCTTGGCCTATCCATCTCACCTGAAACATCTCTCCAACTCCAGCACTTGCAACCATGACTTCCAACATTATCCGCACATCATCTTCCTATCCTCTGGGCAGCAAGGTTCCTGGAGTAACAAACATCGTCTCTTCCATTGACGTTGGTGGCAGACCTGGGGCAGATGTCAAAGCTGCCTCCATGTGCTTTTCTGCAGCTATGGCTCACAACAACCGAGTCCGGGTTGGAACCACCTCTCTGGGCCGACCCAGCCTCTGTCTGCCAAACAGCTGCCAGTCAGCCTGTCCCTTACCCGGAACCTTAAACATCCCTGCCAACATTGGGAACTGCGGAAATTATGGCGAAGGCTTCTTGAATGGTCACGAGAAGGAGACCATGCAGTTTCTGAATGACCGCCTGGCCAACTACCTGGAGAAGGTGCGTCAATTGGAGCAAGAGAATGCAGAGCTGGAGACCAAGATTCAAGAATGGAGCAAATGCCATGAATCCTTTGTGTGCCCAGATTACCAGTCCTACTTCAGGACAATCGAGGAACTACAACAAAAGGTAATATTTTATAGGAAGGAAGGAGTAAGAATTTATTAAGTGCCTACTATGGACCAAGCATTGTGTTAAATGCTTTATAAATATTATCTCTTTTGATCCTCTTATCAACCTTGTGAGGTAGATGCTATTATCCTCATTGGAGGATAACCTCAGTTGAGGAACTGTGGTGGACAGAGTTTAAGTAACTTGTCCAGGACCACAGAGCCAATAAGTATCTGAGGATAGATATGAACTCAGACCTTTTTGACTCTACAGCCAGTTTTCTAAATCTACTGTATCAATTAGGTGCTTCTATAGCATCTAGTGTCCAAAATCTGACCTAAAGGGAATGTTACAGAAAAATCAGAGCCTCAAAAGGCAAAACTAAAACCCAGAGCCTTTGAATTAAGATGTAAGGAGAATGGACTTGTTCCTTTTGGGAAACCACATTTCCCATAGTTGCATAGTATGATGATACCTTAGCTTCCATACTGTAAGAAAATAAGATCCGGAACAGAGGCAGAGGTTTTGAAAAGAGCATCAGAGGGCTACATATTCTTCTGGAAAGTGTATTTACTAAGAGGTACATATCTAGCTTTATATATTTTCATCATGTTTTGGGACATTATGGGATAAACCATTGCATATAGGTGGCCTCTAAAGGATGCCAATTGAAATATCTCATTGTTTTCTCTTAGATTCTTTGTACCAAGGCTGAGAATACCCGACTGGTTATACAAGTGGACAATGCCAAACTGGCTGCTGATGACTTTAGAATCAAGTAAGTCTGGCAGAATTGGGTCTTAGAACTGCCCACTCCTCTATACTCTTTACTCTCTTCAGCAAATCCCCTTCACCCCCTTCAACAGTCTAGTATTAGAAACAGGGATATCATTAGGAATTGACATCTGTTATTTCATTTATGCAGTAAATTCCTAGCTGAGCAAAGTCCTTCTGCTATTGCAGATTGCAGATTGGTACCTTCTCTGCAACTTTATAGCTTTAGAGAGTCTCCTGGATCACTGAGAAATTAAGTGACTTGCCTAGGATTGCACAGCCAGAATACATAACCAGGATCTTCTGGTTTTGAAGCTAGATCTTTATTTTCTATACTAGGCTGGTACTGATATTGGAGATTGAGTCTTCAAATGATGGGGAAGAAGAAAGTCTTATATCAAGCAGATGTGTGGTCTAAGTTGCTAAGATGTATTCTTCTGAGTTAGAAGACATGCATGTTTGTATGTGTTTTGTATGGAATGGTTATGCTATAAAGGTAGATAGATTAGAAATTCCCTCCACTGGTAACAAGTTAGTCACTCATCTGAAATTTATAATCTTAGAGAGTTGGCTGGAAGCATTAAGAAGTTAAATGAGCTCTCTCTGGTCATATAAGTATGACTAGGTTCCTGAGGAAGGACTTGAGCTCAGGTCCTCCTGAACTCTAAGGCCCATCATCCTACCCATAATACCACATTCTTTTATGTGTGCTTATCAGAGAGGCAAAATGAGATCATTTTAGACATAAGCTGAGCAGGATTAGTTCCCGAATTTAAAAAGGAACCTAAGGTCCACTGATCTTCAGTAGAAACATGTAGAGAGAGAACTCATTATTAGAACCCCAAGGTGTCATGAGTGAACAAACCAACAGGAAAGAAGACGGAAATATTTACTTAAAGAGGCCCCTTCTAAACCTTAGAAAATTTAAGCAATCAAAGATTTGGTAAAATTCAACAAACACTTATTAAATACAAATAAAAGGCACAGATATGTGGGAAAGCATGGTGAAGGGAATACAAAGATAAATAAGACATTGTTCCTGTGCTTAAGAAGCTTCTGATCTAGTCCTTTAATGAGCTTTGCTTCCAGTGGGTTCTAGTCTGATCCTGGTTTGGTTTACTCACTCTTGCTCCTTTCTAACATTTTTCCTATTCTTTCAAGGCATGAAAGTGAACTGTCCCTGCGCAAGCTGGTGGAAGCTGACATGTGTGGGATGAACAAGCTCATGGATGGGTTAACCCTGGCCAAATGTGACCTGGAAGCCCAGGTTGAGTCCCTGAAGGAAGAGCAATTTTCTCTCAAGAGCAACCATGAGCAGGTCTGGCCACAGAAACAAAGGGGTCGGGCCAGGCGTAGTATTGAGTGCAGGGAGTGGGGTGTAGGGAGGAGAATCCTAGAGGTAGAGAACTTGAGTTCTTACAACTGCACTTGACTGAAAGTCTCATTAGACTCTTTGGATCTCTGTTCTCAGAGAGACTCTTTAGAGCATTTTTACTCCAAATGTACTGGATTTGAATTGGAGCAACAATTTATGCTGAGTTTGGTTATAACTGACTCTAAATGTTCTAACTCAGCTCTTAGAATGTGCTTGAGCAGTTCTTCCTATCACTGATACTGGCAAAAGGTTCTTCTGCCTCAGGGAGATTTTTCTGTCTTCCATCCTGCCCTCAGGAGGCAGGAGAGGATGCTTTAAAGAGAATGATCTTTCTTAAACTGAGCATTCTGTTTTTCTGCCTCTCTAGGAGGTCCACAACCTACAGTGCCAGTTGGGAGACAAGCTCCACATTGAGCTTGACTCAGCCCCACCTGTGGACCTTAACCGAGTGCTGGGTGAGATGAGGTGCCAGTATGAGGCCATGGTGGAGACCAACCGAAACGATGTGGAGCAGTGGTTCCTCGCTCAGGTGAGGGCAGTGGGGTTCACTGGTTGGGAGGTGGCTGATGCCTTCCCAGGGGTGACCAAAACTGACTTAGTCCTTGTGCCTTGACTCTTTCAGAGTGAGGGTATCAGCCTGCAGGAGATGTCCTGTTCAGAGGAGCTACAGTGCTGCCAATCTGAGCTCTTGGAACTAAGATGTTCGGTGAATGCTCTGGAAATTGAACGCCAGGCTCAGCACAAAATGGTGAGTCTCTTCCTCCATTCTTTGTACTCTTCCAGTTTGATTCAATTTTATTTTATTTTCAATTCTAAATTCTCTCTCCTTCTCTTCCCCTTCCCTTACTCATTGAGAAGGCAAAGTAAAACAAAAAAAAATTGCAGTCATGTATAGATATGCAAACAATTTAGCACTCTGCCAAACTAGCATCTGATGTTCCAATAATCTCCAACAGCCCTATGTGTGAAGAAGGCCTTTTTTCTTTCATCAAGATGAAAATGTTCAATGTGTACTACTGAAGAAATTATAGCACTGTAGGTTTACAGAAAGGAATTCATAGGTCTCCCCATTTTGTAGATGAAGGGTCTGAGGTCCCAAGAGATAAAGGTGCTTGTCCAATGCCCCACAAGTAGTAAGGGATAGAGCTGGGATTAGAACCAGGTCCTCTGACTTCAAAGCCAATGCCCCTTCCTCTGCACCACACTGCTTATCTCCTTAGACTCCATATTTATCACTCTTTCCATTGCACGATAGTTCCTCCAATCATGATAAGAGTGGGTTCTGGTGGATTTATTGTCATGTTTAGTCCCAAGCCCGACCTTAATCTTTTCTTAAACACTAGCCGCTGTTCCTTTATGAGAAGAAGAGGTCACATTGAGAAGACTTTTGATAGTATGGGGAGACTCTTATTCAGATGGTCATTTTTCTTTAGATCTTTGGAGATGGCCTCGTCAAAAATTTTCTAAATTTAAATTTAATATGTTATTAAGCTGGAGGAATTTCTGAATGTATTAGGTCATGAGCAATTCAATTCAATTTAATTGTTTCATCTAATTCAATAACTAAGTGCCTTTTATGTTCCAGGCCCTGTGTGCACTGTCTCCTGAGTTTCTGAGGAGTTGCTTGTCTAGGGCCATTGTTCCATGATTATCTTGGTGCTTCTCATTTCAGAAAGACTGTTTGGAAAACTCCTTGTGTGAATCTGAGGCTCGCTACAGCACTGAGCTGGCCCAGATGCAGTATCTGATCAGTAATGTGGAGGAGCAGCTGGCTGAGATCCGAGCTGACCTCGAGAGGCAGAACCACGAGTACCAGGTGCTTCTGGATGTCAAAGCCCGGCTGGAGTGTGAGATCTCCACCTACCGAAATCTGTTGGAGAGCGAGGACTGCAAGTAAGTAGGATGCTGGTAATTTCTGAGATGGGTGCTTACATGAAGGTCATGGACATCCCTTAGTTAAAAAAAAACAGAGGGGCTTAAGGATGGGAAGCTCATTGATCTGCTTTGTATATATTTGTTCCATCAATCTGTGAGAGAGAAGGTTGGATTATGGATTAAATGTATAAAATGGCCACTTGCCTCAGAAAAGGGCATCTGTTTGCCAGATTCTTGAGGAAAACAGGTTGATGTGGAGATAAGGGGGCGAAATGGACCTATTTTATTCAAAACTTTCTAAAAAGAATGAAATTACCTCATGTCTTACGAAGACTGGGGGACCTTCTCTTCACCCCATTTCCATTCTACTTTTGAATATGCCTTTCTATTAGGAAGGAAAGCATTTTTAGGAAAGGAGGAGTGGAGTCCCTGAACATGAGATCTTGTTGGAATGCTTTACCTCTCAGTTCTAAGACAAGGAGAAGAAAGCATTCCCAGCTTGGGGGACAACCCATAGATCACTCTTCATAAGGGTGGATGATAGAATGGTTGGTGTTTGACCCAGGGCTGGGAAAGAATAAAATCAAATCAGGGTGGGAAGAGTTGGAACCAGATCACGAAGGACTTTAAATGGTAAGATTTTTTCCACATAGATTCCTGGGATATTCTTTCTTCTTCTCAATTTAACTTTGCCCAAATGGCTTTTTCTCCTTCAGACTCCCTTGCAATCCATGTGCAACGCCTGCAAACTGTCCTCCCCCACCTTGTGCTCCTCGGCCCAGCGGTGCTCCCAGAACAACCTGCATCCCTTCTCGCTCAGCCTGTGGCACCAACTTGTCTAATCGATTCTGAAAAATATGCCCTCACTGGAAAGGTCAAAGGCTGGAAGTCTCCTGGTCAGGACTGCCTTCTTCTTGCTCGCCTGAAATTTCTTTAAAAACTCCCACAGCCATCTGCATCTCATAAAGAAGATCAAGTTGGTAGCTGAAAAGGGGCATATGCTTCATCTGCTGGAAAAATCTGCGATTTATTGCCATTTTCCCTATTGCTTGTGCAGGGATGTCTCTTATCAAATGGTTATTCTGCTTTGCTGCCTCAATATCTTTTGACATGCACTCATTAACTTGCAAATAAACTTGATTTCTGCAGTATATAATGTTTTACCATGTGTCTTTCGTTATACTTACCCCTTGGGTTTGATAGAGGGGTCAAGGCTGAGTGTCCCGTGGGTACTGAAGTCCCTAGGTGACATCAAATGTCTTTTGTTGTTTTTGTTGAATTATTTCAGTCATGTCTGATTCTTCTTGACCCCATTTGGCAAAGATATGGGAATGATTTGTCATTTACAGATGAGGAAACTGAGGCAAACAAGGTTAAGTGACTTGTCTGGGGTCACATAGTAAGTATCTGAGGCCAGACTTGAACTCTAGCTCTGGCATTCTGTCCATTGTACCACTAAGTACCATTGTACTTTGAGTTTCCCTGGATGCAAATGACTCAGCTCTCAGAATCTGGGTTTGATTCTCAGGTTCAACACTTACTGCAGACAAATCATTTAAATGCTCTAAGGATCAGTTTTTCTTAGCTGTAAATTGGGGATAAAACATTTCCCCTCCCTATATCAGTTATTGTGAGTATAATATTTGTAAAAGTACTAGACCTGTGATTTTGTTGGTATAAAGAGTCCACTGTGAGCAAAGCAACTCCTTTTAGTAATTTTTTGCACCTTAAGAGTCTTTCATAGGTGTTACCTAGAAAACTAAATGACTTAGGGTGAAACGACTTAAAATAGCATATGTCAGAGCCAGGTCTTGAACCTAGTTTTTTTGGCTCTGAGACCAACTTTCTATCCACCATGCCATGGTGCAGCAAATGTTCCTAGATATAAAATTCTCATTTTTTGTAAAGCTCTGTGAAAACTTGGGTTGTTGTTTGCTTGTTTCAGTTGTTTCTGTCTCTTTGTTACCCTATTTGGGGTTTTCTTGGCAGAGATACTAGAATGGTTTGCCATTTCCTTCTCTGATTCATTTTACATATGAGGAAACTAAGGCATACAAGGTTAAGTGATTTGTCCAGAGTTATACAGCTACCAAGTGTCTGAGGCAGGATTTGAACTTGGGAAGATGAATCTTCCTGACTCCAAGCCCAGTGCTCTATCCACTGCACCAAGAAAGGAAATAATACAGAAGGAAAAAATGCAATAATAACTCAGTTGGAAAAATCAGTGCCACTATGTTTTAAAAAGAGGGCTCTTTCCCTGAAAAAGTGTGCTAACTTCTGCTCTACTAATATGAATCATTAATAAATGTTCTTTAAAAACTATGGGAGTAGAAATCCAGAAGAAAATATATGCTTTATCACTTTTTATCTGGGTATATGATTTGGGTTTTGGTTTTAAAAGATTATTCCATTACAAAAATGAATAATATAGAAATAGGATTTGAGTGATGATATATGTATAACCCAGTGGAGTTGCTAGTCAACTCCGGGAGGGGGGATTAAAGAGGGGAGGGAGACAGCATGAATCATGGAACCATGGAAAAATAAAATAAAATAAATGTTCTTTAAGATGCTTCTGTAAGGTAATTGCTAGAAGTATCATGACCCCTGTTTCAAAGCTTGTGAAAATTTCCCTGGCCACTCAATTAGCAAGTATCAGAGGTAGAATTTGAACCCAGATCTTCCTGAGTCCTAGCTTGCCACTGTAACCACTATACTATGTTTTCTCTCTTCTTATGAAGATCCCCCACATTTCCTTGCCAGAGCTTGTAGACCCAAGGGAGAGAAACAACAGTATCAGGAAGACTGAATTCTTTCACATGCCTATACAGGGTTTTCTGGCACTGGCTGTGACATTTTATCCAACAGCAAAATACGGTTATGTAGCCCAAGCAAAGCCGAGATCTTGTTGGGAACTGCCTTTCCTAGGTTGGCCTCCCCAGTTAACTCTTTTTCTGAAGACTGAAGACTTTTCACTGAGACATGAAGATGAAATCACCTCTCTTGGAAAAGGGAGCCCCAAATCACAGAGCGAGAGACTCCCCAGGGCTTTGGCCTACTTCCCTCTTGGTCTGATTCCTTTGTCTAAGGAGGATCATTTCCAGTGACTCCTGTGTTTGCATCTCTGGCACTGACCCAGAAGTGCCGGTGCATTAATAGCTGCAGATGTTATCGTGGGGCTGACGGATCCCTACTCGTTTCTGGAGCAGGGGTCTGACTTGCACCCAAGGCGGCCTGCTACCAAAGGAGGGAACAGTTTGTTCTGGAAGCTTAGACTCCTGTGTTACTGGGATGCTGTCATTTCAGCTCAGGAATGCAGTTTTTAAAAAAAGCAACACCTTTTCCTTCTTAGTATGGATACTAAGTAGAAGTTCTGAGGCAGAAAAGCCCTAAAGATTACGCCACTGGGGGATAAGTGACTTGCCAAGGGTCACGTAGCTAGGATGTGTATGAGGCCAGATTTGAACCCAGATTCTTCTGTCTCATCCTATATTATTCTGAGTAAGTCTAAATCCATTTTAATCCTTGCCAATCAAAAGCCGTTTTACTTCATTAAAGAATGGTCTCTAAAGCTTAGCAACTAGAGTTTACTCTCTGCTACTTGGAGAATAGTATTTTTTTTCCTTTTAAATCCTTATCTTCTGTCTTAGAATCAATACTAGGTATTGATTCCAAGGCAGAAGAGTGTAGGGACTAGGCAACTAGGGCCGAATGACTTGCCCAGGATCAAACCAGGACCTCCCATCTCCAGACCTCTATTTTTGTCCACTGAGCCACCTAGCTGCCCTTGGTGAGTAGTTTTAATGGCAGAAATGTGAAAAAATTCACAGGTAAGTCAAATAATCTCTTATCATTTGCAGAAGCAGCATGGTACAGCAGCAAAAAGCATTAAACTTGGAATAAACATTTTTTGGATTATACATCTGATGTTATCATTGCTGAGAACTCCTATGGTGAAAACTTATTCCATTGATGCAGATTGATACCTCTTTTGTACTTTATAGTTTTAAATCGGTGCCTAGGACACTAAGAGATAAGGGAGCTTGGTCAAGGTCACACAGCTAGTCATAAGAAGTAGGGCTTCAACCCTAGTTTGGATGATTCTGAGGAAGCTGTCTCTCTATTGATTGTACCAGCAGTTTTCAAACTTTCTGGTCTTTTTTTTTATTTTTTAATTTTTTTAAAACCCTTAACTTCCTTGTATTGGCTCCTAGGTGGAAGAGTGGTAAGGGTGGGCAACAGGGGTCAAGTGACTTGGCCAAGGTCACAGAGCTGGGAAGTGTCTGAGGCCAGATTTGAACCTAGGACCTCCCGTCTCTAGGCCTGACTCTCAATCCACTGAACTACCCAGCTGCCCCTCAACTTTCTGGTCTTGGGTCCACTTTATACTCTTTTAAAAAATACTTATTTATTTATTTTTTTTTTAATTAAACCCCTACCTTCCATCTTGGAGTCATTACTATGTATTGGCCCCAAGGCAGAAGAGTGGTAAGGGCTAGGCAATGGGGGTCAAGTGACTTTCCCAGGGTCACACAGCTGGGAAGTGTCTGAGGCCGGATTTGAACCTAGGACCTCCCGTCTCTAGGCCTGACTCTCAATCCACTGAGCTACCCAGCTGCCCCCAACTTTATACTCTTAATAGTTATTAAGCTCCTAAAAGGAAAATAGGGAAGCACTGAGTAGGGAATAGTTTAGAAATACTGTTACAGATTTTAATCCATCCATGACATCTCATTTTAAATACCTCTTGTTGATGTCCTCCCATAGAACCTTTACAGAAGGAGCCTCCATCAATACCTTCTCAGTCTTTTTATATTTCAGGGCCATGTTCTGACTGTCCATCCTTTGTTCTTCCTTTGCTCTTGCCACATGACATTCCCAACTCCTTTCCCAATTACACATTTCCTTTATGATGTCACTTAAGCTACTTTTTATATATAGAATACCACTGGGAATATTCTGCAGTTCATCTGTACCATCCTTAATTGATCTATTATTTTTATCAGTCAAGTGTAAGATTTTACATTTATTCTTACAGAATTTCATCTCATTATATTCAGTCTAATGTTTTACCTGTGGCAGTGAACCTATGGCATGTGTGCCAGAGGGGGCACTCAGAGCCCTCTCTCTGGGCATGCCCACCATCGCCCCAACACAGATTTCACTAGAGTTCGTTTTTAGAAAGCCAAGGTATGTGGGTCAGGGCTGCTCCCTTCCTCCTCTCCATGCAGGCCTGAGGACATCATCCACCCCTCTAAAAGGTTTGACATCACTGCTCTAGCCTGTGAAGTACTTTTGGGATCCTGACTTTGTCATCCAGTGGGCTAATTATTTTCCCAATTTTTGTGTCATTTCTGCAATAACATCTTCTTTGGTCTCCCTATTTCTAGTTTTCAATCCCACCAATTCCTCCTATACTATCAAATATACATATATTTGGAATGGATCTCCCTATTTTTACCAGGACAGAGGGGCAGTTATTACTCACGGACCTTTTACCAATACTATTTTACTTGGAAACTTTAACCCTTTTCATTTTTCCAACTTGAGCTGATTCACCTCTTCTTAAGTAGTTTGGTGACTGGTCCTCTGCTTTTGGAGGCTTGCTAAACTGGTGTCAGAATTAGTGAGGATACCCTATAGACTTTAGCCTTACTGAAGCTCAGAACTACTAGATTTAAGTAATCCATCACCCCCACTCATGAGTATGTTCCACCATGCCTAGGTATTGATGTAATCTTTTTGAAAGATTTCTTTGATTGAGTCACTTCTCTGCTAAAAAATCTTCATGCATATCCCATTGTTTATAGGACAAATATTCACATTCCATAGTCTGTCAATTAAGGATTTACAAATCGATCCCAAGTAGGCTTTCTTTTTTTTCTTTTTAAACACTTTTTGTCCTAGTAACAACTCTAAGACAGAAGAACTCTAAGACTAGGGCCAGGCAATTTGGGGTTGCCCAGGATCACACAGCTATGAAATGTCTGAGCCTAGATTTGGACCCAGGTACTCCCAACTCCAGGCCTGGTGCTCTCTTCATTGAGCCACTTAGTTCTCCCCTGAACTGGCAAATAAACTTTCCACCTGACATCCACAATCCTTCTCTCATGAATCTCATCAGTCAAATGATTATACTACTCACTCTTTTCCCGAAACATCACTTTCTATTCTTATTTATGAACCTTGTTTACCTAGTTTCCCTACCTAGAATATCCTCCTTCACATCATGTATTGTATTTACCCATCTTTCAAAACCCAACTGAAGTTGCACTTTTTTCATGAAGTCACCCTCATCACTCTGACCCATGGTGATCTCTTCCTTCTCTGAATTTCTTTAACTCAGGCCTACTGTCTGAGATGGAAATTGTTGGTTTTGAAGAAGATGTTAGGAAATAATCACACATTGCTATGGGTCTGTGAATTGGTCCAACCATTCTACAAAGAAATGTATAATTATGTTATGAAAGGGATTAAGAAGTCCATACCCTATGTCCCAGAATTCCCATTATTAGGTATATGCCCCAAAGAGGTCAAAGATAGAAAGAAGAGTTCCACATACACCAAAATCTAACTAGTAACAACATTTTCTTTGTAGATAGAAAGCAATACAAAAAGAATAACTATGCATTGGTTGGGGAATGGCTAAACAAATGATGGCACATCAGTACAATGAATTATTACCATTAGAGATGACTAATTTAAGGAAATGAGAGAAGCATGAGAACAGATAGAAGGTGAGTGAAGAACTAGGAAAACAATAGGCAGAATGACAGCAGAAGTGAAAATGTAAAGGACAAAACCCCTGAAACTAAACGTTGCGTAATTATAAAGATCAAGAGAAGAGAAGAGAAGAGTTGAGAAGATGAAGCTTGCTCTTTTCTTTACAAAGGTGGAAGTCTTTCCTTGTGGAATAGCATACAAGCTATCTGACATACTTGATATGTTGCCTGGTTTTTCTGAATGTTTTTCTTCCTTCTTTCTCTTTAAATCTTTGCTATAAGGAATGACTTGATTAGGTGATGAATATATTCAGAAATGAACATGATATAAGAATAAAAAAATAAGAAAAAAATGAACATGATATAAGAACAAAAGAAAAAAAGTGGCTCTAAAAATAAGATAAATAATTTACTGTTTTTATCACTAATTTTGTTAGTTACCTTTTTGTGTCCACATCTCGTCTCCCCAATTAGATCCTAAGCATCTTGAGGACTAGAATTGTGTCTTATATATCTTTACAAGGCTTAGCCAGTGTTTTATATGTGATCAATGCTTAGTAAATGTCTGCCAGTTGGTCAAAATAGCTTATCTGAAAGGATCAATACTGCTGCTGAACCTTGCCTCAAGAGGCAGCTATATAGTACAGTGGATAGAGTGCTAGGTCTGAAGTTGGGAGGGCCTGAGTTCAACTTTGACCTCAGATATTTCCTAGCTGGGTGACTCTAAGCAAGTCATTTAACTCCAGTGGCCTGTTGCTTACTGCTCCTTTCCCTTAGATTGATAGGATAGAAGGTAAGGGTTTAAAAACAAAACAAAACAAAACAAAAAAAACCTTGCCTCAGCTGCCAATAACTTTTGTAAACACAAAAGAGATTCTCATAGGGAAGAGCACCCATTCTTCTCATAGAAAATATGTGGCTCACAATCAATCAACAAAGAATTATTAAGTGCCTACTATATGTTAAGTGAGAGATAATATGGCATAGTATAGAGAAAACTGGCTTTGAATCTAGGGACATCTGGGTTCAAGTGCTGTCTCAAACACATATTGCTTATGTGACCCCCTAGCACAATGCCAGATGCATAATGAAGGTTTAATAAATGCCTCTTGACTAATTGATTGAATGAATGACTCTGGGTAAATCACTTTAGTTCTCAATGCTCTAGGCCAGTGATGGGCAAAGTATGGCCAGTGGGCCAGATGCAGCCCCTTGAAATGTTCTATCCAGCCCTGCAACACTATTCCTAATCTGACGAATACAATGAGTAGGATACAATACAATGAAACTTTGAAAGAGTTGCCTTAGAAACAGATAGATGAGCATTTTCTTTCCTTTGGCCCCCTCTTTAAAAAGTTTGCCCATCACTGCTCTAGGCAATTCTCTAAGACTTGAAGTTGAAGAACTGATGCCAAACTACACTGGTAGAGAGAATTTGCTCACCTGGGAATTCCTTATACCACTGAAATCCCAAGTTCAGTATTCATTCCTATCCCATGTGCCAGGGCAGTTCCTGGTCATCTGCCTCAGGACAGAGGGTTTGCACCTCATAGACATATAAAAAAGGTTTGTTGAATTGTACTCAACCCCGTTGATGGTCCAAGGTTGGTGGAGGAAGGCGGAAGGAAGTGGACAGAGACCCCTAGAAAGGAGGCAGCTCTGTTTGTCTGTTCATTTCCTCTGAATCCTCATTCATCACATCAGGAATACTTCAGTTTGGATGTGCTGTTTACCTCAAAGCCAAGGGTCAAGGTATTCATCCTGTGAACAGAGACAAAGATAATTCTTATTTAGCATAACAAAGAAGCTGGATGGTTAATTATACTTTCCTGGGGTTTGTAGAGAAATAGTCTGCTGGCATATGTTTGTTATGGGCCAGAGCAAAGCAATAAAGCTTTTGGATGCTCTGAGTATGTCTGAAGATGAAGGAAATTTAAATTTTGGGCATGAGTCTCTTTATTAATGGACTATCAAAGGAGATACATTTTTTCAAAGGTGCAAGAGAGTCTGTCAAAAGAAGGGACATCAAAGTCCAAATTTGTGTCTTCACTAAAAAAAGTTTGGAGAGGACACAATCCTGAGAGGGGGGGCAGATAGGGATATAGGTAACAAGTGGAGAAGCTGAGAGAAGAGATGGGAAGCTTTGAGAAAAGACATCATAAAATATTAATCACTGTTGACCATAGCCAACTTACACAGTTCTGGTAGATGAGAACACATTTTTTTCCCCCTGACAATATGGAACTATATTTTAAAATACATTTGTTTATTCCTCTCTGCCTGCCTCACTTCCACCCCACTGTCCATTTTCTTTCAGACAATGATTTTCAAGATTGACTTGCCAAATGTTAATTAGAATTTAGTTCCCCCCTAACTCTAGCTGAATGCTTTCTCTAGTACTTCTCAACAGATCCATCCAGTTCCTTTCCTCTTGGAGAGGATGATAGGATTGTTTTGGAGACCAAAGTTCTCATCTTGGTCTTATGATCTTGGATAAGTCCCTTTTTTTTCTCTAGGCCTCAGTTTCCCCTCTTTACGAGAGTAAAAAGTTTAGATTTGATGCTCTCTCTGGTTCCCTTCAGCTTTAAATTCTATGATCCTATTGTCCAAGGTTGCTCCAAAGGGAACTTTTTTTGAGTCTGGGAACCTATCTTTGAATGACCTGTATGTGACCTTCCATAGAGGGCCATTGGATGAGGAAGAGGATAGGTATGATTTTTCCTTCCGACTCCAAGCTTGGACAACAGTATCATTGCTACATATTTTAGACTCTTCTAATTTTTTAGACTTTTCAGGGATCAAAGTGCTTATTCAAATGAATTCCCCGGAGCAGGAAAAGGATTGGAAGTAGAGACTAGGCAGTTTTATGATGCCCATTGGTTGGGATGGCATGACTCTTTGCCTCTCACATACTTGAATGGAAGGTCAAGGAGTAATTCAAAACCACTGAATTTGTGATGTTGAGTTTATACGTCTTTGAAGAATGAAGTTTTTGCATGTATTCTAGGGCCATGTGAGGACTCCATGTAAGGAGTTTTGTTAGACAAAATCTTTTATGATCTAATTAACTCTTTATAGGGAACCAAATCACTAGTCAGTGATTAGTCAATCAGGAGATTGTATAATAATCAACATAAACACTGAGTGGAATGCTAATTTCTTGTACCAACACCCACTTGCCAGGGGTATAAATATGTATATATAGGTTTAGAGAAAAAGAAACTGTTCAATTTTGAGTGAGTACAACCTAGAACCAACCCTATACCTCTTTCCAGCTGCCATGGCTGCCAACTTCTGTAGAACATCTGGCTATTCAGGCTCCATCAGGAGTGGGAGGTTTTTGGAACCTCAAGCTGCCTCCATGTGCTTTTCTGCAACTATGGCTCATAACAATCGAGTCCGGGTTGGAACAACTACTCTGGGCCAACCCAGCCTCTGTCTGCCAAACAGCTGCCAGTCAGCCTGCCCCTTACCTGGGACCCTAAACATCCCTGCCAACATTGGGAACTGTGGAAATTATGGCGAAGGCTTCTTGAATGCTCACGAGAAGGAGACCATGCAGTTTCTGAATGACCGCCTGGCCAACTACCTGGAGAAGGTGCGTCAGTTGGAGCTAGAGAATGCAGAGCTGGAGACCAAGATTCAAGAATGGAGTAAATGCCATGAGTCCTTTGTGTGCCCAGATTACCAGTCCTACTTCAGGACCATGGAGGAGTTTCAGCAGAAGGTAATATTTGTGGGGCACTTTTGGTTTTCAAGGTTTCTGATGTAGTGTGAAAAAATATGACTAAGGCATAAATTTATTTGAGGCAGAAGATTTTTCTACATAAAATAGAAAATGCTTACCTGGAATCCTAGATTCTTAGGTCAGATATGAATGAATCTTACTTTTTGAAGTTTTCTTTAGAAATTGCTTATGTCATGAAAGGAGTACAAGATTTGACTCAAGAAATTAAAGTCAGAGACCTGGAAATTGCAGACAAGTGGATTTTAGCTGTATTGAGAGACTGATTTCCCAAAGTGGAAAGAACCACCTCAGGCAGCAGTGAGTTCCCTGCCACTAGATGTCTTCAAGTAGAAACTGACTGATCACTTTTTGGATATTTTGCTGAGGGGGTTTCTGCTTGGGTACAGTTTGGACAAGAGGGTTTTCCATCTATTGATCTTTAGAGGACACATAGGTTATGCTAATTCATTTCCATTGACCTCTAGGACATCCCATCTCCTCAGAATTCATGTATCATTAGCTCAATTTCAGAAGGCTATTTTACTTAACCTCAGGATAGGCAAAAAAAGTAAGTACAAAATGGACATCTCTTTTAAACTGGAGAGGGCAAGAGCAGATTTTTAGTGAGCTTAGTGAATAAGAATGCAGAAGCTTTCTTTTTTTACTTCAGAAATGCAACCCATTGCATGATATTCCATTATAGTCTATTATACCTGGTCCCTTACTTTTATTTTTTCCCAACTCATTCCATAGAATTATTCCTTAAAAAAGATGTCATTTGTATTCATAGCCCTGTTTCCTAGCCTAGTACTTGGTGAATAGATAGAGTCTGATAAATGTATGTTGGTGAACCAATTGGATATTATTTGGTAAGCAATGGGGAGCCATGGAAGATTTTGGAAGAGGGTATATTGTCTTGGATTTGGAAATTGATTAATCAGCTAACCGACAAGTACTTATTAATTGCCTATCATGTGCTAGACATTGTACTAAGTGAATATAAAGAAGGATGCAATTCCTCTTTGCATTCTAATGAGGGAGTTGGTCAGTCAACAAACACTGAGTGAGCATTTACTTTGAGCCAGGAAAAGGTAAATTAACTTTGAATTCAATTCAATTTTTACAAAATTGAATTGAATCAAATATGGGCAAGATTATGTTACTGAACTGCATAGGACACTTAGGAAAACATGAATGCTTCATACCTGAGACCTGGACACAACACAAGACCAACAGTGTCACTTCTCCTTCTGCAGATCCTATGTACCAAGTCTGAAAACACCAGGCTGGTGGTGCAGATTGACAATGCCAAGTTGGCTGCTGATGACTTCAGAACCAAGTGAGTTGGGCTGGAAGAGGGAGAGGAGAGTCAGGAGAATTCATTGTTTTTCTCTGGCCCCCTTGGCCAATGTCAGGAATATAACCCAACTTTTACAACAAGAGACAAAATAACACACCAACCCAAGGGGCTGGGAAGTAGTCCAAGAATGTCAGAGCTGGTAGAACCTTAAAGACTGTTCCCTGTCCCTCCTCATTTTACAGTGAAGGAAACAGAGGCCCAGAAACTCTTTAATGATGTGTAATTATTTAGTAGGAAGGATTGTGACTAGAACTCTAGTTTTTCATCTCTCATTTCTTCCCTCTGTGTCAAAGCTGCTTCCTTTGAGTTGACCAATAATTTCAAAAGTCACATTAATGATAACTGAAGTGGCAGAAATTAATCTCCCTATCTTTCACGTGGCAAATTAAGTGGGTTGAACAACCTGATGAAAGCCACACAAAGGGCCAATATTGGGGAGTGGACAGAATGCTGCAGTGAGGAGACCTGGGATCTAGTCTTGTTTGGACTATCATTTCATGGTAAGACCTCTGCAAGTCGTTTGTCTTTTAGGGCCTCAGTGCTCCCACAAAGGGGTTGGACTAGGGAACCTTTGAGTTTCCTTCTGGCTTTGATATCCTCTCACTCCCTGGCTTGGGATTAGTATTGCTCCTCTTTTACCTCCCAGGTAAATCTCTCTTTCTAGAGCTAAAGAAAGTAATTTTCTTTTCGATGTGGTATAACAGAGTGTTGGATTTGGAAGCACAGGTCCTTGGGTTTGAATCTTGTCTTTGTCTCTTATTTTTTGTATGACCTTGGGAAGAGCATTTGACCTCTCTGGGGATTCAATTTCCTCATATATAAAATGAAGGAGTTGATTTTGGGAACCTCTAAGTTTCCTTCTAGCTCTGAATGCATGATCTTTATGACTTGTACAGTCGAGTTCTGATTCCCAAAAGGAATCATGGAATCTAGGACTGGAAAGGACCAATGAGGAAGGAACTGAGGCTCAGAGAATTAATTGACTTGTTCTAGGTCATGGAGGCAGTGAGTAGTAGAGCTGGGAATAAAATTCAGTTTCTTAGCAATGATCATTGTTTTTTCCTCTAAATCAGGGGTTCTTGGCTTTTTTGAGACGCATATATAAAACCTAATTATTACTATGCTTTGTTACCTACATTCATAATAGAAAAAATATTAAATTTTATTTAGAAGTTAATAAAAAGATGTGATCTTTCCCCTATCCAACTTGATAAACCATCTGTAATCCATCAATGGACCTATGGGGTGTCTGTTTACCCCAGATACCTAAGAACTCTTTTTGCCCTAAACCCTTAACTTCCATCTTAGAATCAATGCTGGGTATTTGTTCCAAGGTGGAAGAGTGGTAAGTGCTAGGCAATGGGGGTTAAGTGACTTGCCCAGGGTCACACAGCTAGGAAGTGTCTGAGGCCAGATTTGAACTGGGCCTGGCTCTCAATCCACTGAGCCATGTAGCTGCCCCAAGAACTCCTATTCTAAACTACATCAAGTCTCATCATAGACTGGGGCTCTTTTGGCCCATGTATGTACTGAGGTGTGGTATGTACTGAGGGTTCAGATACTCAAAGAATTCCTGGAAACTTTAAGACATGTCAATGTCTTAAGTAAAAAAAATTCATAATAAATAAATAATATTTATTATATTATAAATATATAAAGCTTATATTATTATAAATATTATATTATAATTTATACTATATTATTATAAATATAATATAAAGCTTATATATAAAGCTTAAATGGAGAAAACCAATGATGGCATGACAGGAAGGTGGACTCCCCAGGGCCACGTCTGCCATTCTCTGAATATATGTACTGTGAACTCCTGTTTTCCACTGTTGAAAGGTATGAGACAGAGCGGTCTCTCCGTCAGCTGGTAGAGGCTGATATTGGAAGCCTGCGCAGGAACCTGGACGACCTCACTCTGGCTAAATGTGACCTGGAGGCCCAGCTGGAGTCCCTAAAGGAGGAATTGCTGTGCTTCAAGAAGAACCATGAGCAGGTAGAGAGCACACACAGAACCTGGGCCCTGAGACAGCTGCAGCTCTCCATTCTATTGGGGTGGGAAAATCCAGGCTTTCTTCCTTTTTAGAATAATCAATGAAGGTTAAATAATATATATTTTATATTATTATAATATTATGTGTCATAATATTATATATAAATAATATATTTTATTATATATACTATATAATATAATCCTAGAATATAAATCTGAAGTACCTTATAGAATACCTCATAGCATTATATTAATACTTTACAGTTTGCAAAACACTTTTTATCCTCACAATGCCCTGGGAGAGAGCTGCTCCTTTAAGTTATATTCTACAGGTAGTCAGGCCAAATGATATAATAATTATAGAGCACTTAGCACAGTGACTGGCACATAAATGTTAGCTATTATTATTATTATTATTATTATTATTATTATTATTATCAGCTGTTATCACTGATAAGAGGGACCCAAGGGAGGTGGGAGACAATGCCTCAGAGCATATCCTGGGACATACATTACTTGTATAGACTCTGTATTGTGATGATTTCTTTTTTTATCTGGACTTGTGATTTTTCTCAGTAGAGAAATCCCAGTATGGATGTTCTTTCCAGCCATACTGATCAGCATCAACTCTTTAACTTAATAGTCAGAGAGAGCTAGCAGCAGCGCAAGGCACAGAGAAGTTCATCTTGACTTCAACCAATGCCACGCTATCTTTTCGTGTCATTTAAAAAAGTTTTTTAAATTGATTATGAAAATTTGTCTCCCCTCCTCTCACCCCCCCCTCCCATAGCCTACAAGCAATTCCACTGGGCTTTACATGTGTCATTGATCCAGACCTATTTCTATATTATTGATATTTGCACCAGGGTGATCCTTTAGAGTCTGCATCCCCAATCATGTCCCCATCGACCCATGTGATCAAGCAGTCGTTAGTGTCATCTTTAATAACTAATATTACTGGGGCAGCTAGATAGAATGCCAGATCCAGAGTTGGGAGGATCTGGGTTCAAATCTGGACTCACACACTTTCTGGTTGTGCCACTTAACCCTGATTGCACAGCCCTTGCCACTCTTCTGTCTTAGAATTGATACTAAGACAGAAGATAAGAATTTTAAAAAATGTTTATTACCAAGCCACTCTGTAACATTACAAAATCATGCTGGGATGTCTGATCACTTGATCCAAAAAGAATGGTCCGCGAGGAGCTGAGCAGATGCTTGAGCCCTTTGGTGTTCTTTTCTGGATCCTCTGATTACTGCCTTCTTGTCTTTTACTGCTTACTCCTTGGATGTAAACACTGTTCCCATGAAGCAGTAAAGAAGCTGTTTCATTTAGTGCCAAGTTTTGCCAGAGCTAGTTAATGACGTTGCGTAGCTGATGTCTGTAACTGGAAGTTGGGTCCCCTGCCCAGTTCCTAGCCAAATCCTGGCACTGGATGGGAGGCTGTTTCTGTAGTCTGGGGTGGGAGGCAGCTGTCAGGGTTCCAGATCAAAAGATTCCCCTCTGCTCCTGAGGAAGTTCATTGCTGGTCACAAACTCTTTTTGATACCTTCTAAAATTCTCTGAGTTATGTTCTTCCTATCATTGATGCTCAGTAAAAACTCTTGAGTCTTAGGGAAATTTATTTCTCTTCCATCCTGCCCTCAGGAGGCAGGGGAGACTACCGCAAGGAGAATGACTTTTCTTAAACTGGGCATTCTGTTCTGCCTCTCCAGGAGGTCCACAACCTACAGTGCCAGCTGGGAGACAAGCTCCACATCGAGCTGGACTCAGCCCCACCTGTGGACCTTAACCGGGTGCTGGGTGAGATGAGGTGCCAGTATGAGGCCATGGTGGAGACCAACCGCAACGATGTGGAGCAGTGGTTCCTCGCCCAGGTGAGGGCAGTGGGGCTCAAGGTTGGGGGGTGGCCACCAGCTTCCTGAGGGCGCTTGCCATGGACTCCGTCCTTGTGTTTTGACTTTTTCAGAGTGAGGGCATCAGTCTGCAGGAGATGTCCTGCTCAGAGGAGCTTCAGTGCTGCCAATCAGAGATCCTGGAACTAAAACGCTCTGTGAATGCCCTGGAGGTTGAGCTGCAGGCCCAGCACAAACTGGTAGGTTTTTCCCTCTAAGTCTTATGTAGTAGATTCAGTATATTTTCCCTACCAGCTGTCTTGCACCGAATAATTCCCTTATTTTATTTTGTTTTGTTTTGTTTTGTTTTATTTTCTGTTTTTTCTTTTTATTTTAAATTTCCTAATTTTAAAAGGGACAAGCATTTCAAATCTCTTCTCCACCTCTTATAGAATAATGTTCTCAAAAAATGTCTGTAGAAGGTATCTAATTCAATCAGTCAGTTATGTACTGGACAGTGTGATATGTGCAAGGGATATAGAAAAGAAGCAAAAGACAGCCCCTGACCTCACAGAGGGGCATCTAGATGGTGCAATGGACAGAGCGGATAGAGTACATGGCCTAGAGTCAGGAGGATCGGAGTTCAAATCTGGCCTCAGACACCTACTAGCTGTGTGACCCTGGGTAAGTCACTTAACCCAGTTTGCCTCCATTATCTCATCTGTAAAATGAGTTGTAGAAGGAAAAAGAACAATGGCTCAATTATCTCTGCCAAGAAAACTCCAAATGGGCTCATGAAGAGTCAGATATGACTGAAACAACCAAAGAACAATAACAAGCCCTCCAGAAGCTTTCGATTTAATGAGGGAGATAATGAACAAAATATGTACAAACAAGGTCTTTATTAAGTGCCTGCAAGGAATAGGCACACAAGAAAAGAAAGGAAGGAAACCAGGTTTGTCCTCAAGGAATTACATTTCTCTGCAATTACTGACATAGAAGAAATTAAGGTTTGCAAAGAACTTTGCATTCATTAGCTCATTTGATTGGCAGCTAGTTGGAAGCAGAGGATAGAGTGCTGGGCATGGAGTCGTGGAGTCAATCACCTTAGATACTTCTTGGCTAGATGACCCTGGACCCTTCATTTAATCTGTTTCCTCAATTGTAAAATGGGGATCATAATAGCAACTCTCAGGGTTGTTGTGAGACTCAAATTAGATATTTGCAAAGGACTTTGCACAGTGCCTGGCACAAAACATGTGCTTAATAAATGCCTCTTCCATTCCATTTCATTCTCATGTGCTATAGGTGTTATAATACCCATTTTATAGATGACAAAACTGAGATTGAGCAAGTGTCCGAGGCCATAACTCAGTTTTTTCTTTTCCAAGTCCAGTATTTTAAGCATTCACTATAAGATGTTGCCTCTAATGAATGAACATATATGCTTTGAAGTAATTTTTATTGGCAGGGTGCTATAAGGCATTATTTCAAAGGTTTATGATGGAAGGTGAGTTTAGACTCAGGGTTGTTCCTCCTGAATTATGTGGCTGATATTTATAGAGCATCTCAAAGGCTACAAAGCACTTTGCCTCCATGATGTCACTGGATCTTCATAGGAAGGCTCAGGGAATCAGAAACCAGATCGCTTCAAGGTTACCTTCACAAGACCATAAATTTATATCCAAAAGGAACTTCAGAGGCCCTAGACTAACTTTTTCATTTTGCAGTTGAGGAAACTCAGAGCAAAAGGTTGTGACTTGTCCAGGGTCAAATAATAA
The DNA here is from genome assembly GCF_016433145.1 of Gracilinanus agilis. Lineage (NCBI taxonomy): Eukaryota > Metazoa > Chordata > Mammalia > Didelphimorphia > Didelphidae > Gracilinanus > Gracilinanus agilis. Next base: position 190,846,076 of record NC_058133.1, read on the forward strand.
CTTGTAGAGGTAAAACTTGGACCCTGAAGTTTGGACTGCAAATGCACTATTTTCTTCCACTGTACAATATTGCCTTTTTTTTTTTAACCCTTACCTTTCATCTTAGAATCAACACTGTGCATTGATTCTAAGGCAGATGAGTGGTAAGGGCTAGGCAATGGGGGTTAAGTGATTTGCCCAGGTCACACAGCTAGGAAGTATCTGAGGCTAGATTTGAGCATAGGACCTTCCATCTTTAGACTTGGCTCTCAATCCACTGAGCCACCTACCTACCTGTCTCCAGCAATGCTGCTTTTTTTTTTTTACCCTTGTACTTCGGTGTATTGTCTCATAGGTGGAAGAGTGGTAAGGGTGGGCAATGGGGGTCAAGTGACTTGCCCAGGGTCACATAGCTGGGAAGTGTCTGAAGCCGGGTTTGAACCTAGGACCTCCCGTCTCTAGGCCTGACTCTCACTCCACTGAGCTACCCAGCTGCCCCAGCAATGCTGCTTTTTAATCCCCTAGGAGTGGCAGCTAGGTAGCACTGTGGGTAGAGCATCAGCCTGAATATGGAAGACCTAGGTTCAAATCTGACCTCAGACACTTCCTAGCTGTGGGACCCCGGGCAAGTCACTTAACCCCTATTGCCTTTTTTTCCCCCCATCATAAACCTTTGAAATAATGCCTTATAGCACCCTGCCAATAAAAATTACTTCAAAGCATATATGTTCATTCATTAGAGGCAATATCTTATAGCCCTTACCACTCTTCTGTTTTAGAATTGATACTGACAGAAGGTCTGAGTTTAATAGAAAAATGCCCTATGAGCTTGGTATGTTTTGGGATTATATGGGGATAACCATAGAAACAGAGTAGGGGAGTAGGTGGCTTCTACTAATGACTCCTTACTCCCTCTCTTGGATTTTGGTTGAATCACACTGCTTTCTTATTGAAAATATAGTCTGTGGTAGAGTGTATTAAGTCCTGGAGTTGAGCTCATGAAGTAATGAGTTCAAATCTTGCCTTTCACATTAACTTGCTGTATATTAAATCATTTAACCAATGTCAGTTTTAATTTACTCATCTGAAAAATTGGGGAAAATCATGCCTATAGTACCTGTCTCATGGGAGTAAGGCAGATGATGTGTATGGAATGGTGCCTGAAAATGCCGGTGTCTCATTTGTTCTTTCTCATTTCAGAAAGACTGTTTGGAAAACTCCTTGTGTGAATCTGAGGCTCGTTACAGCACTGAGCTGGCCCAGATGCAGTATCTGATCAGTAATGTGGAGGAGCAGCTGGCTGAGATCCGAGCTGACCTCGAGAGGCAGAACCACGAGTACCAGGTGCTTCTGGATGTCAAAGCCCGGCTGGAGTGTGAGATCTCCACCTACCGAAATCTGCTGGAGTGCGAGGACTGCAAGTAAGTATTATGGGGAGAGTATGGTGTCTCAAAGGAACATCCCCAAATGAAGGCATATTCATTTATATGGTGAATATGAAGACAACCACAGAATACACATATTACTTAATTTTATGCTTCTAATAACTTAGGGAGATAGAGCAGGTATTATGTCCCTCTCATAGGTAAGGAAGCTGAGACAAAGAGATAGAGCATTCCCAACATAGACTCTGCTTACTTCTCATGGGGTACTATCAGGTTTAGATTTGAGTCTTTTGCCTTATTTATCCAAGTTCTGTTTTTATGGAAACGGTATCTGGTTTAGCCACTCTGAAGCCTTGGACAAATTGATGAACTGCTCCGAGTTTCAGTTCAGAAAATTGATAGAGTTAGTTGCCAAGGCTGGATTTTTCTAACTCCCAACTGTCAATCTCTCTCTCTCTCTCTCTCTCTCTCTCTCTCTCTCTCTCTCTCTCTCTCTCTCTTTCTGTCTCTCCCTCTCTCTGTCTCCATCTCTCTGTCTCTGTTTCTCTCTATCTCTTTATGATTCTCTGTCTTTCTTCACATTTTATTTTTGTACTACTCTGCCACTATTTATGTACAAGACTCTCTGTGTCTCCATGTTGTGCTCTCTCTGTCTCTGCCTTTCTCCATCTCACTCTTCCCCTCCCCCTCTCTCTCCCTCACTCTCTCTATTGCTCTTTCTGTCTCTTTGTCTCTATCTCTGTCTCTCTCTTTTCATATTTAGTTTTTCTACTCAGGCTCTAGATAGGATACTTAGGTTCTAAATTTGGCTTTGCTCCTGTTTATCTATAAACCTCAGGCAGGTCAGTTCCTCCTCTGTAAAACGTGGGCATTTAATTAGCTGATCTCTAAGGTCTCTTCCAGCTCTGATGGTCTAGGATTTCTAAATGTTTTAACTTTCCCTTTGTTTTACAACGAAATGTCTAAAACCTCTTTTCCCTCTACAGGCTTCCTTGCAACCCATGTGCTAACCCCGTATCCTGTGTCCCTTGCCCACCTCCTGCTGCCTGCACACCTTGTAAACCTTGCCTTCCCAGTGCCCAGCGAACAATCTGTGGTCCCTGCTCATCATCTCGATGTTGAAATTCTGACTCGCCTAACACATTGCCCTATGGAAAAAATCTTCATCTCCTGAGGTCTATCCATGAACCACTAAAAGAACCATCTTAATCCCTTCTGACTTGTGGGCTCTCTAAGACACTACCCTTCTCATCAGTCTGAATGAGTAAACACATTTGAGTTGTGTTTTAAAGACTAAAATCTTCTCTCCAAGCTCTATTTCCTTCACTTAATACGGGATACTTTATCCCGTGCTTTATTCACATACGTTTACTTTCAGTCTCATATTTTCTATCTTTTGCTGCCTCTCTGTGTCTTCTATGATACAATTAAAAATCTTTTTTTATTTGTTAATAAACTTCTTTTCTACAGCATAGTTACATTAGTCCTCACTAACTTTGATTATTAACTGCTGTTCACACCTGTGAAGTGCCATATGGGGATTGGTGGGATGTTTCCATAAAGCTGGTGATTGTTTGGTACAGGGTACTAGAACACAGGTGCCACAAATCTGTCTGGGGAGGAGGGGATAGAGTAAAAAATGAGCAGTGGAAAAATGGTAACACATTAAGCAGAGGGAACATATTTTCCCTAGGACTTACTTAAGAAACACCCTGGCAGAGGGAGTCTCAAGTAAGGGCAGTAGAAATGCAAACTCAGGATAATTAGAGTAATATTGGGAACTTTTGGTGAACTGAACTAATGACAGATATACTATAGTAAGGGCAGACTCCTTCACCTCTTAAGTTCTGTGCTTAAATTATTTGTGCCTGGGATCCAGGGCATGATAAGAGAATCTGAAGGACTGCCATGTAGAAGGATTATACTACTTCCTTTTGTCTCCATGGGGCAGAACTAATAGCAATAGGTAGCCATTACTAAGAAGCAAATTTAAACTTGATTTAAGGAAAATCATCCTTATAAAATGGGGTAATTTAAAAATATAATAGATTTCCTCAAGAGGTGATGGGTCCTCTTGAGATGTTTAAGCAAAGACTTGCCATGTATTTTGTAGAGGAGAACCTTTTAGAGGTACGAGAGAGAGAATACATGGCTTCTAAAGTCCCTTCCTGCTCTGAAATTAGGTGATTTTATAAACTAGTCTTTGCCAGTTGGCCAGACAAATTTGTTGTCAGTCGTTCAGTTGTATCTGACTTTACATGACCCCATGGACTAAAGTCCATGTCTATGGGGTTTTCTTGGCAAAGATAATGGAGTAGTTTGCCATTTCGTTCTCCAGTGTGTTCCTGTTTTATTGATGAGGAACTGAGGCAAATAGAGACTGAGTAACTTGCTCAGGGTCACATAGCTAGTAATTGTTTGAGGTTAGAATTCAATCCAAATCTTTTCAATTCCAGTCCTGGTGCTCTATCCATTGTGCCACTTAGCTGCCCCTATTTGCCAGAACAAAGAGGCCCACTTAATTTGACTTGTGCAGACTATTTCTCAGAATCCACTTTCGAGGTCCTTTCCCATGATTGTCCTGCTCTCACTGCCCATGCATTATAAGCAAGTGAGTGAGAAGCCCCTAAAGCTTCTGCTGCCACCTACTGTGAATCAAGACTTCTTGCTCTATGGTCACAATTATGCTAGAAACCATGGCTTTTTAGGGGGTGAATGACCCAGAAATACTCCCCTAGAAATTACTTGTTTTGTGTTCACCATTGCTTTCTGTGTCTTCTGAATCACAGTAAGTTCCTTAGAAATTCCCATCCCTGTGGGGTTATGATGTATTGAAAAAGACCAGCCATTGTGGCTTTAGGTGAACACACACCATCATAGAGTTACGTTCATTGAGGAATCTCAAGTCGCCATCTTTTTTTCCCCCCAGCTCTAGCCAGGACTCCCAAACATCAGAATTCTCTTTGGCCAATGGATACAAGATATAGCTAATTTGGGAGACTTTAGGACCCATGTTTAAGACTTGTTGGCCTATTGGGAAAGCCATGGTAGGTCTTTTGTCTTGCCACAAGCAGTGCTCTTGCTTTGTTTACCAATCCCAGGTGTTTGAAACGGCATGACATATCCCTAAATCTCTTGCCCAAGAAGCCAAGGTCCCATGGAGAAAGAACAATTACAAATAGTCTTAATTTAGCATTCAACTAAACCACTCCGCCTCTTCCTTTGTACTTAAGTAGCTCCTTTCATCTGAGTTCAAAGCTTTTACCCAAAGGAACCCACTCATCCTCCTAGCATTATGAGGGAGCTGTTAGGTAAACATGATTATTCTCATTTAAGGGAGAATGAGTCAATAGAGGAATGAAGAGATTCCCATGTCGCCCTAAAATGAGTCAGTACAAGGGAAGCGACTATTGTACTTCTTTGGGTCAAGTCCAATGCTCCCACTATATATTTTTTTAATACAACCTCTAAACATTTTAAAGGCTGCCAAGTTACGCAAAGGATACAGAGTACTGGGGCTCGAGTCAGGAAGACCTGAGTTCAAATCTGTCCTCAGACACTAGCTGTGTTACCCATGATAAGTCACTTTACCCAATTTGCCTCAGTTTTCTTATCTGTAAAGTCAATACAGAAGGAAATGGCAAGCCACTCCAGTATCTTTGCCAAGAAAACTTCCAATGGGGCCACGAAGAATCAGATACACCTGAAATGACTGAACTACAGAAACACACTTTAGGAAGTGGATTAGAAGAAGAAAAGTCCAGCATAGGCTTAAGGGATAAAATGCAGTGGGTTTTCTTGGCACCAGAACAACATACAGAGGGACAGTCTATAGAATTTGGCATTCAAGTTAATTTCCTGCCCATTATTTCTCTACAGATTTTTATATAGTTTTGTAGGATAATATGCCAGTTCCAGAAAGGATGTGAGAGACTATCTAGTCCAATATTTTCATTTTCCAGAGGAGGAAACCTAGACCAAAATAGAAGAAGGGACTTGTCTAAGACACACATATGGGGGCTGAGAGCTAGGTGAGATAATAGGATCACAGATTTAGAGGTGGAAGGGACCTTAGAGATGATCACATGTGTATGCGTGCATGTCCTTAACTTTTTTGTGTGCCCTGGATCTCTCAGACAGTCTGATTAAGTCTATGGTCCCCTTCTGAGTATAAGGCTTTTAAATTCATAAAATAAAATATACAAAATTATGAAGGGAACCAATTCTATTGATGCAGAGGCAGCCATGGCCCTATGGTTAAAAGCACTGGGCTTAGCATCAGAAAGACGAGTTCAAATCCAGCCTCAGACATTTCCTAGCTATTTGACTTTGGACAAGTCACTTTATCTCTGATTGCCTAACAAAAGGATCCACTGGATTCAATGAAGAAGGAAATGGCAAACCAATCTAGTATTATTGCCAAGAAAACCCCATGGATACCTGTGTTTCATGGGGTCATGAAGAATCAGACATGATTGAACAACAACAACTGTACTGATATGCAGTAATTAAAATATTTTAAAAAGAAGTTTATGGATCCCAGATGATAATCCCCTGCTCTAGCCCAAACCCTTCATTTTTGAAAGTTGGAAATGAAGGCCTAGAGAGGGAAAAGGACATGTTCAAGCTGACACTTATGCTTAAGATCTGAGATAATAGAATCATAGATTTAAAGTTAGAAGGAACCAATAGAAATCTAGACCATATGCTTTATTTTACACAACAGGAAACTGAGGCCCATAGAGGAATGAATTGCCCAAGAGCACATAGCAAGTGCATAAGAATTTAGCTGAGGGTAAAAAATTACAAGAAAGCACCAAATGAATCCAATATTGTCCACAGGCTCCATAAGAGAAAGATGGGGCCAGGCCATAATTACTTTAGTATTCTGTCTCTGGTTTCTCCACTTTTTTTGTGTCAAGGATCCCTTGGGTAGTCTGATAAAGCCTATCTTCTCAGAATAATGTATAAAATAAAACATAATAAAATAAAATGTTTATAAATGTATAAAATAAAACTTATAGGATTATAAAGAAATCAGTACTATAGAATTAAAGACATAATTCCCACCTCTCTCATCCTCTGAAAATTATTTATAGACTTCTTGGGAGTATGTGAACCCTGTGCTAAGAAGCCCTGTGCTACAGAGAAGTTGTTGTTGCTCTGTCACTTTTAGTCATGTCTGACTCACTATGACTCCATGTGGGTTTTCTTGGCAGAGATACTGGAGTGGTTTGCTATTTCCTTCTCCAGCTCATTTGACAGATGAGGAAACTGAGGCAAATAGAGTTAAGTCACTTGCCTCAGGTCACATAGCTAGTAAATATTTAAGGTTGGATTTGAACTTAGGTCTTTTTGACTCCATGCTCAAAGTTTTATCCACTGTGCCACCCAGCTGCCCTCAAGAGAGGTACAGAATTTTTTTTTGTTTAATGAGAAGGCTGTATAGCAAGGAAGGCTATAGTTATTGAAAATTCAATAGTCCCCCATGGGGGCTCAGAGCTTTGTTGTCAGGAACTAAGAAATTATAAAATCACAGAATCAGAATTGGAAACCACCTCAGAGACCACTGATTTTAACCCTTACTGGGACAAAAATTCCTTTTACAATATAGTTAATAAGTGGTTCATCCAGAGAAAGAACTGTGGGAGCAGAAACACAGAAGAAAAACAACTGCTTGATCATATGGTTCAATGGGGATCTGATTGGGGATGTAGACTCTAAATAATCACCTTAGTGCAAATACTAATAATATGGAAATAGGTCTTGATCAATGACACATGTAAAACTCAGTGAAATTGCTCTTTGGCTACGGGATGGGGGTGGGAGAGGGGAGGGAAAGAACATGATTCGTGTAACCATGGAAAAATATTCTGAATTGATTAATTAAATAAATAAACTTTAAAAAAAGGAGTGGTTATCCAGTCTTTCCTTGAATGCCTTTGATAAGGAGGGAACTCATTACCTCTTGTAGCAGCTGGTTCCATTTTTGGACCATTTTAATTATTAAGTTTGCCAAGGAAATCCCAAGGAAAGTATTGGCATGCTTTGGTCCATGAGGTCACAAAAAGTCAGACATGACTGAATGAGTAAACAAACGATTAGGTTTTTCTCTGTATGCTAGTCTCAAATCTACCTTTATGCAATGCTCACTGACACTGACTTTATCTTCTATGGCCAGGCAGAACAAGACTAGTCCACATGACAGTTCTTTATGAAGAACTTGAAGAAGAACTTGAAGAAGGCAATCATGCCCCTAAGGAATCTTTTTTCCAGGCTCAGCACCCTCAGTTCCTTCAACCATCCTTATATGGCATGATGTCGTCCTTCGAAGAAGATACTATTTGAAAAAAGTGCTTAGCATGGTGCCTGACAGATAATAGGCATTATATAAACTCCTCTTCTCTCCCCTCATCCTTTCCCTATTAGACCTTGTTCTTGAGAGCAGGGACTGTCTTTTGTCTTTCTTTGTCTCCCAAGTACTTGGCACAAAATCTGAAGCATGTTGTTATTATTGTTCCAGTTATGCCTGGCTCTTCATGACCCCATTTGGGGTTTTCTTGGCAAAGAAACTGGAGTGGTTTGGCATTTCCTTCTCCAGCTTATTTGACAGAGGAGGAAACTGAGGCAAACAGGGTGAAGTGACTTGCCTAGGGTCACATAGCTAGTACATGTGAGTGAATTCAGGTCCTCCTTATTCTAGGCCTGGTGCTTTATCTACTGAACCATCTAGCCTAGCAGATGCTTAATAAATGCTTGTCAACTGACTGACTATTCAATGTCCTCTGTGTGCTCTTCAGCTAGTATCTGGCACTGAATGACCAAAGAGGATAACTCTATCCATTACTTCTGCTCAAGTTAAATATACTGAAAATGGTGTGTGTGGGCACAGGGGAAAATTAGGAGAGAAAAGGTAAGAAATTCACTGATAGGACAACTAAATATTATTCTGCTTTTAGACTGTTATATTCAGTAATCTGGGAATAGATGGATGCCACCTTGACTTATTCTCAGATTCTGGAATATTGTGGCTTTGGAAGATTTTACAGGGAAAAAGATCCTTAAACTTAAGGATCTCATCAATAAAAGTGCCAGTAATTCATAGAACCCTTCCTGGGCTTTAGTTCTCTCTTCTTTAAAATGATGGACTAGATAGATTCTAAGTATATCTCTAAGTCCACTGCTAAAATTGTGAGTATGATTTCGAGTTCAAAAGATTTTTCCTAATTCTTTTTCATAACTTCCATCATCATCACCACCATCTCCATCACCATTACCACCATTAATATCATTATTATAGCAGCACGTATTTATATAGCATTTGCAACATGTTTTATATGTTATCTCATTTGACCCCTGTGAGGTTGATACTACATGTCATTCCATTTTTACAGACAGAGAAACTGAGGCCTCAAGAAGTTAAGTGATTTACTCAAGATCATACAACTAATAAACATCAGAGACAAGATTTATAACCAAATCTTCCTGATTCCAAGTCTAGTGTTGTCCTCTTCCCATCCCAATTATAAAACACCAGGTTGAGTATGTGGACATTTAATTTCTGTAATACATATTTTTGCTATGTCACTGGATCTTCACCTTCCTGTCTTTTAGCTAATTGGATGCACCAGCACTGGATAGGAAGTCTTCCTTGCCTATAATGAAAACCAAACCAATCCCACCTTCTACAACCTCCCCAACTAGTTTTGAAACAAGTTCAATCATTTCTAGTCATTCATTCTAACCTACTCTGCCAGATTCGTCCTGCTTGTAGGTAGGATTCAGTCCTTACAGAACATCTTATAATCCATCACTCTCATTAAAAAAACAACAACAAAACAATTCTTACCTCCTGTCTTAGACTCAATACTGTAATCAATATTGAAGGCAGAAGAGTGGGAAAGGCTAGGCAATTGGGGTGACTTGTTCAGGATGACACAGCTAGGAAGTATCTGAGGCCAGATTTGAATGCAGAACCTCCCATATCCAGGTGTGGTGTTGTATCCACTGAGCTACATAGCTGCCCTTCCCATTTTTATAGATAAGGAAATTCAGAGAAGCTCAAAGATGCTGCCTAAGGTTACAAGGTGTTAGCAAGCAGATCTAGCATTTACATCTAGGTTGCCTGATGACATCATTCTGTCCTTCATAAATTCCTCATCTCCTTTATTCTAACTCTGGCAGCTAGGCATCATAGCACATAGAGGACAAGACCTGGAATCAGGGAGATCTGAATTAAAATCCAACTTCTGACATTTACCAGCTGTGCAACTCTGGACAAGTCACAACCTCTGTTTGGCTCAGTTTCCTTAACTATAAAAGGGGGATAATCATAGTGCCTACCTCCTGTGTTTGCATATGTGTGTTTTAAATGGGATACCATGATGGAGTAATCCAAGGTGTTGGATTTAAGCCCCAGTCTCTTTAGAGATGTGGGTTTGTATCTTACTGCTGCCACTCATAATTTAAGGAACAGCTAGGTGGGACAGCTAATAGAGTTCCACACCTGGAGTCAGGAAGATCTGAATTCAAATCTGGCCTCAGAAACATGCAAACTGTATGACCATAGGCAAGTCACTTATCCCTGATTGCTTCAGTTTCCTCATCTGTAAAATGAGCTGGAAAAGGAAATGACAAACCATTCCAGGATCTTTGCCAAGAAAACCCAAAATGGTGTCAAGAAGAGTCGGATATGACTGAACAACAACAACAATAATAACCTGCAGTTTTTGAGATAATTAAATGAGATAATATTTGTAAAGTGTTTAACATAGTGCATAGCATATAGTAGGACACTTAATAAATGTTTGATTCCCTCCTTATCCCTTCCTCTTGCTGCAACTATTAGATTTCTTCAATGTTCTTTGGCAATTTCTACATCCACACTGTTTTTCATTCCATTCTAAATCCTAAGAAGGACTCTTCACTCTTAGATCTGGATGCTCTTTCCTTTATTTTAAACTAATTTTCATGCTTAAGAATCAAAGAAGGACTGCAAAAATCTCTAAGTATGATGGATAACACTCTCTTTTCCTTTGTATTAAAAATTAAAAATAACAGAGAAACCTTAGTATTGGGCGTTATTCTACTTTGGGTTACTTGAAAGGTTGAAGTAAATCATTATAATAGGTTTTTGCCATAATTTATTGCCAATTCTTTTTAAACTTATCAATCACCTATATGGAGAGCTGAGTGAATAAGAAAAAAGAAAAAAAAATCCAACTGAAGTGCCATCAAATAATCTTAAATGTCATAAAAAGGAGCCAGGTCCTTGATCAAATATATGGCAAATTTTATTTATATTACGATGATCTAATTAATTCAACTTTGATTCATTTCACTGACACTCTCTTTGTGACCCTGGAAAAGTCACTTAATCTCTTAGGGAAATTAACTGAATGCACAATTCTCTAAGAACATAATTTTCAAGAAAAGGTATTACCCTTCATTGGTAGAGAGAATTTTTGCCAACTGGGAATTTCCTGCATTAATGAAATCAAAGATTCAGTCTCTATCCTCATACAAAAACATACATTGCATTGTTTTCTAGATTACATAATGTAAACTTTCTTTTCCTTCCTTCCTTCCTTCCTTCCTTCCTTCCTCTTAGAATCAATATTTTGTATTGGTTCTAAGGTAGAAGGTAATGTGGATTAAGTGATTTACCCAAGGTGACACAGCTAGGAATTATCTGAGGTCAGATTTAAACCCAGGACCTCCCATCTCTAGGCTTGGCTCTCAGTCTACAGAGCCACTTAGCTGCCCCCAACACATATGCTTTCAAATATTCATCTAGTATTCCTTTAAATGAAGCAGAAGTCCTTTTCTTTCTCCAAGTCCCTCTCACTTCCTATGTCTCTTGGAGGTTTTCCAACTTATTTGTTGTTTCTTCTTGAAACACAAGCTGTTCAGTCACTGAGCCCTAACTCAATGTAGCAATTAATGTTGATGTGTGTTGGAGTGAGTTTGGGACTGATAGTTGAGGCTGATAATCTCAGTTCAGAGATAACTCCCTCCCCTACTCCATGCCCAAATTTTCTCATAGACTAAATGAGCAAAAGAACATTTTGAACATGTTGGGAAAAAGGGACTAAATACCCAGAATGTGGTAGAATTATATCTACTTACCTTTCAGATGTGGAAAATTTTGGATGGATCTTCAACTGTTCTCTGTGGTCCTTTTTGCCTTTTGATGTCACCATAACAGTGTAAGGAGGGCAGAAAACAATCGGCTCTTTCTTCTCTCCTATCCAACATATTATCAGTAAAGATGGTTTTCAGGAGGTTGCTGATCATTTTTCACCCAATACCCCCATACTTATCATTCCATGTCCTTTTTAGCCATTCCTCTGCTTAGCTCTTACTCCTCCCTGTTCACAAGTTTTCAAGAAATGGCCATAAGGCTTTGCTAGAACTCTGCATATTTTCAGCTTCCAAATGACCTCCTGACTAACACTCCTGAGATCTCTGCCTGGCGCTGGGCTAACTTTTACAACCTTGGACTCCCAGAAACTTATGTTAGCATCTTCTCCCAGAGACCACAGACATTCTGTGGTTTCTGTGATCTCAAATCCTTTCAAGAGATGGCTCCACTCTCTTTTCCCTTAGGCACTTAACAGCTTGGACCACTCTGTTTGCAATCAATAGATGCTCTTTTGGGAATTTTCCTTCTTTTTCTTCTTCAGCAGAATATATTTATAGATGATCCAATTTTACTGTAGTGCTGGCTTCTTTTTGAAATTGAAAATCCTCAGAAAAAATCTTGTCATTTTAGTTTTTTCTTGATGTCTTTATTTCCACCTTTTCCTTCTTTATGGTGTATCCAGCATTTTGTTCAAGTCTTTTGTTGTTGTTGTTGTTTCTTAGCTTCTTCTTATTAACTTATGTGCTTCTCACAGCACAGTCTTGTAATGTTATTGTTCAGTCTCCACACATTTCTAGCAGACCAAGGTTTTCCAGAGGCTACAAGATGAGAGATGTACCCCATGCAAGTCATGCCAACTGGAAGGGAATTTTGGACATTTGGTCCAAACATTTTATTCATCATTGTCCATTCCTTTATTCCTCAAGTGGAAAGACTGACTGCTGGACAGATTTCTCCTTATTGGGAAGTTGGTCTGGAGTACATTTGGATGAGTAGGAATGGGTGCAAGGAGATGTGGAAGTGCAAGATTTGGACTGTGCACTCCGATGGCATTCTCCTTCTCTGAAGCAGCTGCCGCTCTGCAGACCTCTCCATATGTCATAATCACAGGTGGTTACAAATTCCTGAAAGAGTTGGGATGCTTTGGTGCCCCTCTTTAAAATGAATGTTTTCAAGACAAACAATCTCATATGCTTGTTTTGAAGGAACTCGGGAGCATTTCACTAAGGACTCGGTCATTTCTCACTCTTTAATTGTCTTGGGGGAGAAACACAGAGATAGCAATTCCATCATCATCACAGCTGGCCTTTGTAGTCTCAGGTGTCTTTCATCCAGAGTCCGCCAACAATCAGGGATAATGACACTGACCTGCATGGAGAGAAACCCTTTTAACTGAAGAGGATAGACAGCATTTCATGAGAATAACATCATGAGTGGTTGTTTGTCATGGAGATAGGCAAAATGCAAGGAAGGCCATTTTATACTATAAACCTGGCAGAAAGCTAAAACTGAAATAGGATTATCAATAAAATAAAACAAGTGTCTGGCAACCAGAGACTTATGTTAGCATCTTAATCGTTAACTTGGAAATAACACAGAATTACCAAAGTAGTCAGAAAAACCACTCTTTAATCAGGAATAGGGATAGGGTCAATATTTGGCCACCACACAGAGTCAAGCTCCTAAAAACTACACAAAGACAAAGTCTCCTGGACTCTGGGAACTATATCCCTGGGAGAAGACACCTTGCTCAATGTCTGCTCCGAAGAGGGACGGAGCCCAGGGGATCTCTTATACCCTCTGGAGAACTTAGTATGGCAAGCCTGCATAGACAAACTGCAGGCAGGCTGCAAGAAAATTGCAACCAGCCTCAGAGGTATCAGGGAATGGTCAACTATAATGATTTATAAAGGAAAGGGTCAAACTAAGAGCTGGGCTTCCTAAGAGAAGTTTAACATAATAAGAGAAGCCTCTAAAACAAACAAAGGCACTCAACGTTGGGACTAAGTCCACAGAACCCACCCACACTAGGGTCCCCCAATAGCTCAAGGTCTACGGTTCAACCCCAAACAGGTGTGCTTGGTACTGGGGTTTCTCAAAAGGGCAGGGGTAAAACTGAGGCAGCTAAATTTCCTGTAGATAGTGTCTAGTCAAGAAGTATTTTTCTGAAATGTTACTATTTGCTTAAAATTAGGATCCCTGAATCTCCAGATCCTCAAGACTTATAATTTCCAGTTTAACACATTTTATCTTCATTCATAGTTGTTTTTGTGATGACTCTCCCATTAGATTGGAAGCTTCTTTCTTTCTTTTTCTTTCTTCCTTGCTTCCCTAAAGGAGAGCTGTAGGGGTTTGGCAATTGGGGTTAAGTGACTTGGCCAGGATCATAGAAGTAGTAAGTGTCTGAGACCACATTTGAACCCAGGACTTCCTGTCTCTAGTTTCCCATTCTAGCTGCTTTCAAGGCTTGCCACTTTCTACATGAAGCCTTTGCTATTTTCCTCAGTTGACATGCCCTGCCTCTAATTCTTTATATTTATTGTTATTTGTTCTTTGTTTCTGTATATCTGTGTGCATATATTGCCCCAGGAAAGAATATGCTTCTTAAGTTTTATTCTTATATATAATATATATTAGTCTTACATATTATATGTAGTATTATATATAATATTTATATATATATAACATATGTATATAATATAATATATATTCTTATATATAAAGGAACTTCTTTACTTAGTTAGGTCTTTGTATTTCCAGGCCAGCTAAGTGGTATAATGTACAGAGCACTGCACTTGGAGTCAGGAAGACTCATCTTACTAGAAGGTGTTTCTGGGTAAGCCACATAACTCTATTTGCTTTAGTTTACCCTTTTGAAAAGTGAACTGGAGAAGGAAATGCCAAACTATTCCAGTATCTTTGCCAAATGGAGTCATGGAAAGTTGGACACAATCAAATAATAATAACTTCTATTTCCAGGGCCTTACAGATAGGACCTTCTTATTAAAGGCTTATTGAAAGAATTCTATTACTTCCTTCAGTTTTCTTTTCCCTAGTGAGATCTTTACATTCAAACAAGCTTATCATATAACCTAGATCTTCTTTTGACCTTTCCCCCCTCCTTTTTTGGTTTCTTTCCAGGACATTCTACTTACCTTGACTATCTCTATGTCTTACATTCTTCAAGTTGCCTCTCATCCCCTATTTCAAAATGCGTGTGTTACAACTGAATCAAAACTAGATTTAGAACGAGGAAACTGGGCTGGAATCTGAACTTTGATCCTTACTACATTGTGATGGAGGGCAAGTCAAGATGTCTCTGGATCTCAGTTTCCTCACCTTTAAAATGAGACATTGACCTTTATGACCTTGGAGCAATCAAAGAATCCTAAGAACCTAATATTTTCTAAGCACTGTGATAGCCAGATATTAAAACAAAAATGAAACGATCCCCAAATTCAAGCAACTTTGTGGTTGTTGTTCAGTTCTGTCTGATACTTTGTGACCTGTTTTTTTTTTTTTTTTTTTTTGCAAAAATATAGGAGTGACTTGCCATTTCTTACTCCAGTTTATATGAGAGATAAAGAAATTGAGACAAATAGGATTACGTGACTTGCCCAGGGTCACATAGCTTCTAAATCTCTCAGACCAGATTCAAACTCAGGAATATAAGTTTTTCTGATTACAGGCCTGGTGTATTCACTGGCATATTCACTAGCTTTTATTCTGCTAGTCATTTCTAGCCTTATCTCCGTGACTCTAAAACCCTATGAACTCAAATCTAAAGTTCTCAGAGATTTTTTTGGCCTCTAACTTACTAGCATCTGCTCACTTTTAAACTAATTTATTCCTCAATAAAAGTGACCTGCTGTACAAAAATATTTATAGCTGCTCTTTTTGTGGTAGCAAAGAATTGTCCATCAAATGGGAAACAGCTGAACCAATTGTGGTATATGATGATGATTGAATACTATTGCGCTACTGTAAGGATTGATGAACAGGATGATTTCAGAAAGAGCTGGAAAGACCGCCATGAACTGATGCAGAGTGAAATAAGCAGAACCATGAAAATATTGTACATGGTACCTGCAATACTGTGGAGTGATCAATTCTGATAGATTTAGCTATTGCTGGCAATACTGAGATCCAGGACAATTTTGAGGGACTTAGGGCAAAGAATGTTATCCATCTCTAGAGAACAAACCATTGGAGTCAGAATGCAGTTGAAAGTATAGGATTTTTCAATTGCTTATTTGGGTTTATGTTTTGGGGTTTTGGTTATATAATATTATTCACTTACAAAAATGAATACTATGGAAATATGTTTTGCATGATAATATATGTATAACCCAGATCAAATCATCTGCCAGCACTGGGAGGAGGAAGGGAAAGGAGGGAGGGAGATAAGTTTGATCATATAATTTAAGAAAATTTGTGTGGAAATTTGTTATTACGTACAATTGGTTAAAAAAAAGATACTCTATTCCTCAAATGCCAGTATCTTCAGAAGTTTACACCCGGGAACAGCTGGATGGCTCAGTGGATGGAGAGCCAGGCCTAGAGATGGGAGGTCCTCGGTTCAAATTTTGTCTTAGACACTTCCCAGCTGTATGACCCTGGATAAGTCACTTAACCCTCATTGCCTAGCCCTTACTGCTTTTCTGCCTTAGAACCATTACACAGTATTGATTCTAAGACAGAAGGTAAGGGTTTAAAAAAAAAGTTTATACAGGAAGCCTCACCTGTTCTAAATCCTTGCCAGAATACTATGGTCTTCCTTCTCATTCTCTTTAAATAATGAAGAATGATTCTCTTCCACATGCCTGTGAAACTGGTAGGCATTTGTTCAGTGCTCAAGCCTCTCAGGATCCTGGATCTAATGATAACTTTGAAGAACAATTGGGACAGAAATCTATTACTGCCACTTAATACAAATTTATTCCCCTTCCAAGCGACACAAATGGAATGCTACTTTGAGAGACCAACACCTACTTAATGAGGCAGGTATTTGGGTCTGGAGAATATTTTCTCTTTGAAGGCATACCACAAAACTCTTACTTCATGGGTGTACAGCACCGTAGAGGAGTCCTGACTTAGCAAGAAGCCCAAGTAAAGTCTTTTTATGAGGTGAGGGACTCTTCTGAGGAACGTAAAGAACAGACTGATGGGAAAGGCTTTTGAAAATCAGTGAAGAAGTAAAAAGAAAAAGGACACTAGCTATTCTGTCCACACCCACTGCTGGGGAACTATAAAGGTTCCTGGGTGGACAAAGGCTCCATAAGCCTAGTTGCCTTCACACCCAACCAGATAACCAACTACTTCCCTCACCACCATGCCTTACAACTGCTGCCTGCCCAACATTAGCTGCCGTACCAGCTGCTCCTCCAGGCCCTGCCTGCCTCCCAGCTGCCATGGCTGCACCCTCCCAGGGGCCTGCAACATCCCTGCCAATGTGGGCACCTGTGGATGGTTCTGTGAAGGCTCCTTCAATGGCAATGAGAAGGAGACCATGCAGTTCCTGAACGACCGCCTGGCCAACTACCTGGAGAAGGTGCGGCAGCTGGAGAGGGAAAATGCTGAGCTGGAGTGTAGGATCCGGGAGTGGTGCCAAGAGCAGGTCCCCTACGTGTGTCCAGACTACCAGTCCTACTTCAGGACCATTGAGGAGCTCCAGCAGAAGGTAAAAACAGATAATTTATAAATATTTATAAAATAAATTTATAAATAAATTAAGATAGTGGCATTTTATAAATCATAAATCTGTGTTTGAGAAGTTGTTTATTGATTTCATAATATGGAAGGAGTTGTGGCAATAAACATCCCTATTTCCTGGCCATTTTTAACCCAAAGTGTTTTTAATTAAGGTCGCATCTATATTTCTAAAATCTTACTCATTGCGTAACCTTTCATTCCAAAGATCCTGTGTACCAAGGCAGAGAATGCCAGGCTAGTGGTACAGATTGACAATGCCAAGCTGGCTGCTGATGACTTCAGGACCAAGTGAGTTGATTAGAAGGGGTCTTCCCTTTTTCACATTTAACCAGGAGACACAGATGCCTTAGATATCAGATGACAAATAAGGGATGCTTCTTCCTAGTATGAAGGGAAAGAACCTCTCCAAAGGTTGGGTTCTCACCTTCCAAACTAAATCCTTTAAAAAAGTTCTGATTCAAAATTACATTTTGATATATTGACTAATGAGGGATTTTGCTTCTCTGCCCTTTCTGCATAATTTGCATAAAAGGGGAAACACGAAACTCTTTTGTATTTTGTCTAAAACACTGTATCCTGTGTTCATAGGTATGAAACCGAGCTGTCTCTGCGCCAGTTAGTAGAATCTGACATCAATAGTTTACGTAAGATCCTAGATGAACTGACCTTGTGCAAGGCTGACCTAGAGGCCCAGGTGGAGTCTCTGAAGGAAGAGCTAATCTGTCTCAAGAGGAATCATGAGGAGGTAAGACTTATTATGTAGATCTTAACAAAGCTGGTTATACATCACAGCAAAGCGTGGTATTGGGAATAAGGAGGAGAGAAGGCTTACTTTTAAATAAGGTAAATGAATAAAATTAAGAGTCCCAAGGAACTTCCACATTTGGAGGCAGATAGTCATGCGATTATAATTTTCTGTTGGAGTTTGGAGCCAACCACTTTGTTGATGTTGGCAAACAAATTTCCATTCCCAAATCTGTTGCTAATGACTCTTCACAGAAGCTTCTTCAAGGTTACTGAGAAGGGTGGTAGAATAATGTCTTTTTAATCTTATGGGACATGCAAAGAACAGATTGGTAGGTTCTTTAACCCATCAACAAATTAAGAAATTTGATTAGCATTCAATCAGTCATTATTGGTTTATTAGGAATCTCTCATGTGCCAGGCACTCTGAAAGATGCTGAGGTTACAAAGAAAAATGGAAACTGTCCCTACTTTTAAGGAATTTATATTCTTTCAGAAGAGAAAGCATGCCTATGTAAAAAATATATACAAGATAGGCACAAATCAAGAGATGGATTGAATTTAGCAGCATTTAAAGAAAAGAAACAATAGCAGCTTTAGGAATATGCCACCATTTCAAGCATAAGGCCAATGTAAGGGTGATAGAGGTTCTGACAGAGACAGATGAAACATGACCTTCTCTTTGCATTTGCCTGGTTTTGAAAGTATTATTTCCTGTAAAATATACCAAATAGAAGGCAGTTTCTAAGAGTCATTTTTTTCAAAGAGACAAATCTTTTCTGAGCTTATTCCCCCTAACAATTTCTGTATCCACAGGAAGTCAACACCCTGCGCTGCCAGATTGGAGATAGGCTCAATGTGGAGGTGGATGCTGCCCCCACTGTGGACCTCAATAGGGTGCTGAATGAGACCAGGTGTCAGTATGAGACCCTGGTGGAGAACAACCGCAGGGATGTGGAGGAATGGTTCACCACTCAGGTAAGGGTTTTGGTCATGACAAACTTCAGAGCTTGAGGCTTCTTGGAGACTTGATGAGATCATGTTATCACTTCTTGGCTTTCTCCTTGGGATATTTCAGACAGAGGAGCTGAACAAGCAGGTGGTGTCCAGCTCAGAACAGTTACAGAACTGCCAGGCAGAGATCATCGAGCTGAGACGCACCGTCAATGCTCTGGAGATTGAGCTGCAGGCCCAACACAACCTGGTGGGTTTCCTTTGGTCTTGTCTTAAGTCTTTTGCCTTCATTCTAATTGGAAGGATTTAAAAGTGTGATGGAGAAGGGGAGAAAATCTGAATCCTTTCATAGTTATCACATATCCTTTTATATTTACCAAAGCTATTAACTTATGATGCTTGACATTTTCTTGGGATCTAGAAAACCCTAAAAATAATCTCCCCCTCTGCTATTTCTTTCTCTTCCTCATGGTAGAGAGATTCCCTGGAAAATACCCTGACAGAGACTGAGGCACGTTACAGTTCCCAGTTGTCCCAGGTACAATGTATGATCACCAATGTTGAAGACCAGCTGGCTGAGATCCGAGGTGACCTAGAGAGGCAAAACCAGGAATACCAAGTGCTTCTGGATGTTCGGGCCCGGCTAGAGTGTGAAATCTCCACATATCGGGGTTTGTTGGAGAGTGAAGATTGCAAGTAAGTATTAGCCAAGTATCACAGGTATGTCCATGGTTGTATACACACACAAACATATGCAAACATATTGTTCCACTGAACTGCAATGAAATCTCCAGGTTAAGAGAATGTTTTCCAGGTAGGAACCACTCCAACATAACTCAGTAGGATCAGTACAATATTCATTGGAGAATATAAAATGATCAGTGACTTTTAAGTCTCTGAAATTACCTAACTTGTGCTTTCCAATTCTAATGCTATGACTTTAGCTTGTCCCAATGAAGCTAAGAAAATAGACTTGACATGAGTAGAAATTTGGCAAAGTGCGCTATACTTTCCAAAGGAGAGACTTTTTCTGTATGTTTGGAGGTTGGGTTTTCCTACCATGCCTATAGGTTGGCTAGTAAGTAGTGACAACAAGTGGAGGAAAGGCTCCTGGTCAAGCTTCCATCTTTGTTTCTTATAAGACATGTGCTGAGGGCTTATATCGTCCTATCTGGTTTCTGGACTGATTCTTCCCACAGGAACTGACTTTTGATGATTTTGTCTTCTCAGGCTTCCCTGCAATCCCTGTGCTACAACCAACGCTTGCGGCAAACCCATTGGCCCCTGCCCAATCAGCAATCCTTGTGTCCCATGTGCCCCTTGTGTCCCCTGCACACCCTGTGTCCCTCGTTCACGCTGTGGCCCCTGCAACTTTGTGCGCTAAAAGAGGTGAAAAGAAGAAAGGGTTGAGTGCTTCTAACCAATTCAGAGCCCTGTTCATATCAGTGGGATTCTAGGAGACAGGGAGGAAACATTAGAAGTATTCACTTCCTTAAAGTAGACCTTTCAGTGCTACCTTTAAAGGTTCTGCCTTTCCAGAAATCTGGAAACTCAAGCATCATATTCTGCTCTTTTAAAAACTGGGTTTTGTTGCCTTTCCCACTGCCTCAGAATCTTTTTTAAATATGAGAGGCACTCCTCTGTAACTTGCTAATAAACTGACTTTCTTTTGGCAAAGCAAACATATTTTCTCATTACTATTCATTTGCGGCAATCTGCTCATCATCTCTATAAAAAGCCACTTGAAAAACGGGTCATTACAGGGTTCCACCCTCAGATGCCAAGACTGTGTTAGAGTTGAGTGGTTGTATTAGTCAATAGAGTGTAAAACTGACCATATGGCCAAAGGGGTATGATGCCTGAATGGTGATTCCTCTTGTCTGTGGCCTCCTTTTGACCAGTTTATCCAAGAGAAAAGTATAAGAGAAATACTTACCTTCTTTGTCCACTTAATGAGAATTTAAGAGATTGGAACTAGCTTAGAATGTAGAAGGTGAGATCACTGAATGTGAGAGCTGGCAGAAAGGGTGAAAATCCTCTAGTCCAGAGGTCTTTAACCACTTTTGTGTTGTGGATCCTCGTTGATGAAGTCTTTCTGAGAATAACATTTTTTAAAGGGATAAAATAGAATACATGCTATTACAAAGGAAACCAACTATAATGAAATATGATGAACAAACTACTTTAAACTAGTTCATGGACCTTAGGTTAATAACCCCTACTCTAGTCTAACTCTTTCATTGTTCATATGGCAAATTGAAGCCCAGAGAAATTAAAGTCCCTGGCCCAATGGCACACAGCTAGCTAGTTCCTGCATTTCCCTTCCTCTGTGCTTGGAAATAAGGTATCACAGATCCAGAGCTAGACAGGATCACTGAGACCATCTAGTCCAATGCCCCTCATGGTGATAACATTAATGACTGCTCCGAATCAGTTGGTGCTGGGAGCAACTGGCAGCATAGCCAGTCATATGATGTAGCAGACATTCAGATGTTTGTTCCTTCCCTCAGCTCATTGTGTTTGCCAGCTCAGAAGGGGCTGAGGGAGATAGGAGGTTCTGGAGGCAGTGTGACTCCAGGGAATGGAGAAAGGGGAAGATGAAGAATCTGAACTTTTTCTCATGTGTCTGTGCCCATTGGCTCTGGGGCTCTCCCCGTGTCATTCTGTCAGGTACCAAAGACAAGAACTGACATTATAGTTCTTTAGTTTGAATGATTCAAAATGTCATTTGAGTGAATAAAGAAAGAAAGGGTAGAGAAAAAGGGCGCTTGTGACCAAAGACAGGCAATCTTAACTCTTGAGATAATAATGGAAGCTGGGGAGGAGAGAAGAGAAGGGTCAGAGGGAAGAGAGAACAGAAGAAGAGAGAGAATAGAAGGGCAAAGAGGAGAAAGGGAGAGACAAGAAAGAAAGAGAACAGAAGGAGAAAGAGAGGAGAGAAAAAGGCAGACTAGAAAGAGGAGAGAGAATAGAAACAAAGAGAAGAGGAAATGAGAGATATGTAGAGATGGAATAGAGGGAGACGGGAAAGACAAAACAGAAAAGGGAGAGAAAATAAAAGGAAAGAGAAGAGGAAGAGAAGGAGAGAAGAAAAAAGGAAGGAGAAAATAGTAAGAAAGAGGCAAAGACAGAATGAAAGGGGGAGAGAATAGAAGAGAAGAGAAGAGGAATTGGGAGATAGGAGAGAGAACAGAGGAAAAGGGACAGAGGGAGGGGAAAATGGAAAGAGAGAAGAGAGAACATAGGCAAGGAGAGCAGAATAGGACAAAAAAGAGAGGAGGAGAATAATAAGGGAGATAACAAAAGCAGGGAGAGAGAAAAGGGGTCTGACAGAGAAAATCAAAAGAGAGGGAAGAAATTGAGGGAAGAGGCAAGAAAAAATGGAAGTGAAAGAGAAAAGAGAGACAAAGAAGAAGAAAAAAGAGCAAGCAGTGGGTAGAAGAGAGAAGAGAAATCCAGAAGAAATGGGTGGATAGGAATATGGAGAACAATTTGAGATGTAGAGGGTGACAACAAAAGGGGAAAAGGAAGAGCTCAGGTTTTCTGGGGGCAGTTAGCTGCCCCCAACACATATGCTTTCAAATATTCATCTAGTATTTTCTTTAGTGCCTTCCGCAGAGTAGGCACTTTATCCTTGCTTGTGGAATAGAAAAGAACTGAAAGGGGATATTTAGCAGGACTGTCCTTTGATCTTCTGGTTCACTGTTTCTCACCATTCCTCACCTCTCTCACCTCTTTACAACCTTTTCCGAGCCATGAGCAAAGCTACCTGTTTTGAGACCAGGAGTCCATTGTGTGAATGGCCCTGAAGTAGGAATGGAGAAAAAATGAGTAATGATGGGCTTGGTGCAGTCACTTGCCATGCCCCATGCTGGGGAGTGGAGGGCATGGGAGATGGGCATCAACTTTACCCATTAATGGGAGGGAAGGGGCCTGAATGCCTCAGAGAGAGGACTTAATGCCTGGCACTCCCCAACCCCAAGATCTACTCCTTCTAACTCAGGATACCTAACCAATCCTCACAATTTATCTGTAGTAAGCACTGTTGTAAATGGTAGGACAAATGGAACATAGCTGGTAATGAGAACCTAGATGATGTCTTTTTGCCATCACATGCCCCTTTCTCTTTTCCTTGTTACTTCTTTTGTTTCTTGCTCCCACACAGGAGCATAAAATCTTAGAAATGAGACTTGGAAGGAAACTTAGAGATCATTGAGTCTCATGCAAGCTGGTTAGATCAGGAGACAGCACAGTGAAGTTGTTAGGTCAATTAGCATTTATTAAGCTCCTACTATGTTTCAGGCCCTGTGCTAAACACTAGATAAGTCTTTGAAAATAAGAGGTCCTTGGTTAAATTCCACCTCAGCTTCTTTCCACCTATGTGAGTTTGGGTAAGCCTCTTAACTTTTCTAGGACTCAGTTCCTGGCCTGAAAAATGAAGAAGCAGCCTAGATGACCGTTAAGGACTCTTGTAGCTTTAAATCTATGATCCTATGATCCTTTAACTAGAGAAGAAAGGAGATGGAGATAGAGACAGCTGAAATGATTGGTGAATATCCATAAGTGCAGCCCTTAATTCCAATAGAATATTTAGTCTTTGTGTACAGCATTTTCTGGGCTATCACTCCTTCAACTAAAACATTTAAAGGCAGCTATGTCAGCTTACAGGGATTTTGAACTTTTTTGTTTTGTGAACCTTTTGGTAGTCTGGCAAAGTCAATGAACCCCTTCTCAGAATGATGGTTTTTAAATGCATAAAATATATGGGATTGTAAAGGAAACCAATTATATTAAAATATATTAAATCTTGGGGGCAGCTGGGTAGCTCAGTGGGGGGGGGCAGCTGGGTAGCTCAGTGGATTGAGAGTCAGGCCTAGAGACGGGAGGTCCTAGGTTCAAATCTGACCTCAGACACTTCCCAGCTGTGTGACCCTGGGCAAGTCACTTGACCCCCATTGCCTACCCTTACCAATCTTCCACCTATAAGTCAATACACAGAAATTAAGGGTTTAAAATTAAAAAAAATATATATTAAATCTCTCTACTAATAAACTAAAATATAGCTATCCAATGTATATTTAAAACTCTTACCTTCTGTCTTAGAATCAATACTAAGTATCTGCTATAAGGTAAAAGAGAAGCAAGGGTAAGACAATGGGGGTTAAGTGACTTGCCCAGGGTCATGCAGCTAGGAAGTGTCTAAGGCCAGATTTGAATCCAAG
This sequence comes from Gracilinanus agilis, assembly GCF_016433145.1. NCBI lineage: Eukaryota > Metazoa > Chordata > Mammalia > Didelphimorphia > Didelphidae > Gracilinanus > Gracilinanus agilis. The sequence continues at coordinate 190,870,216 of NC_058133.1, forward strand.
ATTTCCTGTCTCCAGATCTGGGCTCTCAATTCACTGAGCCACCCAGCTGCCCTCCCCCCAATATTTTTAAAAAAAATCAAGTTCATGAACCTCAGATAAAGGACCCCTGCTATAGACTGATGAATCCAGAAACCTTTATCTATCACTATGTAAAATCCCCTAGAACTTGAAAATTGTGTGCTATTTAGAATTAGTGGTATGCCTCGAACTGACTTTGTTGTCTGTAATTCTGCTACACCTGGGTGTGTAACTATACTTTTATGAATCAGGCTAGATTAGGGACTCGGGAGGGTGGTGAGGCAGGAGCACACATATCTTCCTGTACCCTTTATATGGGTTAGTACATCACTGTGGCTTGTAAATAGTATAATAAACTCTGTGGTTAGACATCTATGTTCCTTGGAATTTCAGACATGACCAGAATATAATCAATCCCATCACTCTATGGAATTAGGAAATAGATCCAAAGAAGTCAAAGTAAAAAACAAAACAAAACAAAACAAAACAAGTTAGTTGAGCGGGGAAGATACTACCAGGGGTGGGAGATCAGGACCAGGAAAAAAACTGTGTAGATGATGGTGTATCCTTCATCTTAAAGGAAGAGGGAGATTCTGGGAGGCAGAGTCAAGAAGGTAGTACACTGCACAGAGGGGAGAGATGAAGTGCTGTGTGTGAGGGACATCACAAATTGTGAGTGTGAATGAGTCAGGAAACATTTATTAAGCAAATAATGTGTCCTAGGCACTGGGATCAGTGTTAGGGATATGAAAAAGCTGCTTTCAAGGAGCTTACAATCTAATAGAAGAAGACAAATACGCAGAAAGAAGCTGAAAGGCAGGCAGAGTAGGGAGGTATCTAGCATGGGAACATGATAGTCTTCAATCCAAAGGAGTGCAGGTAGGTGAGAAACAAAAAAATGGTTGACCTAGAACATATCACTAAATGGAGACTTTGCGACATCTTTCTGCTTGACCCTCCAGCCCTCCTATCAGAGGGACAGAGGATATTAAGGGAACTGATGAGTTGTACGTACCAATGACACTTTTTCTTTTAAAATTTTTTGACCTTCATTTTAAGATTTTGAGTTTTAAATTTTTTCCCTCCCTTTAGCCCTTCCACCACCCATTGAGAAGGCAAGCAATATGATCACATCATACACACGAAGTCATGCAAAACATTTTCTCTTAGCCAGTACCAAGGCCAATTTGCAAGATGTAAGGGCTCACACTAAAAATTTAATAAGTAGTTCTAAAAAGCTGGTTGTAGTTGGCTTTAGGATACCTTTGGCTGGACCAGTTCACTCCTACAATAGTAAAGATGAAGTAGTATGTATGGAGAACATAAAGTAGGCCAGTTTTTCTAGGCCACTTTGTGCATGGAGGGAATTGGACATAGTAAATCTAAAGACAGGTTGGGCCAGCTTACAAAGGCCTTGAAATATGACCTGGAAAAGTTTATCTTTAATCCTAGGGGAAACAGGTATTCTTTGTAGCTTCTCGAGGAGAGTGACACAGTAAGATAAGGCAGAGATAGAGAGAAGAGAGAATTTCAGGCTTGGGGGATCAAAAGGGAATATGTCTAGAGTCAGGAGGTAAAGAGTCCTGTTCAAGGAATAACAAAGAGGCCAGTGTCACTGGATTGTAGGGTATGTGGAAGGATATAAAAAGACTGGAGAGGTAGAAGGCAGCTAGGTGGCTCAGTGAATTGAGAGTCTGGCCCGGAGATGAGAGGTCCTAGGTTCACATCTGGCCTCAGACACTTCCCAGCTGTGTGACCCTGGGCAAGTCACTTAATCCCCATTAACCCTTACGACTCTTCTGCCTTAGAACCTATACACAGTATTGGAAGGTAAGGGTTTTAAAAAAAAGATTGGAGAGGTAGGAAGAAGTTATGAAAGCTTTAAAAATCTAAAAGACATTTTATATTTGATTCTGGAGGAAATAGGGAGCTATTGTATTTTACTGAATAGCCAGGTAACATGACCAAACATGTGCTGTAGAAAGACTACCTTTGGCAACTGAGTGGAGGATGTATTGGAGTGGGGAGACACTTGTGGCAGGGAAGCCCACCCGGAAGGCTATTGCCATAGTCCAGGTGTGAGATAAGGGCCTGCACTGGGATAGAAGCAGTTTCAGAGGAGATGTGGAGGCTTGTAGGAGTGATGTTATGAAGGCAGAAATGACAGGAATTAGAAACTGATTGGATATGACACCCATTTAGGTGACTGGGATCATAGAAGTACCCTCAAAAGTAATCAAGGACCCTAACCTATTTCACCTCCAAACTAGGATCTCTTCAAGGGCAAAGACTGTGTTTCTCCCATCAAATTACAAACTCTCTGAGGGCATGGACAGTGGTGACCAGGACTGGATTTCTCCTTGAACAGACACAGTTTTCCCCCCAAAAGTTTGGTATTTTTCTGAGTATAGGATCTGTGTTTTCATAATCATACTGGGAAAGTGTTAAGGAAAAAGACTATATTTCCCCCATTACTCTGGGAGCTCTTCAAGGGCAAGGCCTGAGTTTTCTCTATTGCCTTGGAACTTCACAGAAGATTACAACATTACATTTTAGAAAGGGCATCCATCATACTGGAATCTTCCTGAGGTCAAGGACTTTCATTCCTTCATTCCTTTGTTCATTTGTTCTTTTGTTTGGTCATTTGTTCATTCCTTCTTTCCTTTTTTCTATATAAGGTATTGTGAAAATTCTCTTCATGTCTAGTTTAGTGTGCAGCCTACAGAGGACAACTTACAGTGAGAAAATGAGGGGATATGTCTGATTTAAAGGGCAGGTGGCATGGCAACCTGGTGATAAACCTAGGGAGATAGTCTTAGGGCCATAAGAATTCTTAGTGAAGACTATGAATCTCAAGTGCACTGTGTTTTAGGACCATGGTGAAAGGATGTCCCGAGATCTAGATCACCTCTCCTCTTCTCTCTCACCTCTCTCATTTTTCCTTCCCAGCAGGTATGATTTATGGTGCCCCTGACGGTCTATCTGACCATTTACCTCATTACAGAGTAACGAAATAGAGGAGACTGAGCCAGAGACCTGGGCTGACACAGAATGCTCTTCCTGGGGTTCTGGCTGACTTCCTGATGCTGAACTTCTTTTGCTGTGATTGAGAGTTTTTGGCAAGGACAGGGAGGCAGAACACCCTGCTCATGCCACTCACTGCTGGTATAAGTAAGAAGCCAGGGTGACTGCTGCTCTATATTTCTACTCTGGAAGCAGCTCTATTAGCACTCTAAGGGAAGCATCATGAACAGAAGACAAAGTTCATCCTTCTCCTTTCAAACCGGCAGCAGTGGGGGAAGAGGAAGCCTGAGAGGTTCTGGAAGGGGGAGCTGGCATATGCGGGCCTCTTCTAGACAATTTGGATCTGGTGGAATGGGAGGAAGAAGAAGATTCTCTTCAGGCAGCATTTATGGCAGGAGTGGTGGCAGCAGTGGGGGATCCTGTGACCTGTGGAGTGTAGGGGGCTTTGGGGGTGGCTAAGGCATTGGTATTATGGGAGGATTCCAGCTTTGGAAGTCACTCGAACAGTGGCTATAATATTTTCAGGGGTTATGATGATTTTGGCGGCGGTTCTGGTTGTTTTTTTTTTAGCTATGGCTCTTATGGGGCTTTTGGAGGTAGCATGGGGAGCATGGGAGGTGGTGATAGTATCTTCTGTAATGGAGATGAGAAGGTTACTATGTAAAACCTCAATGCTAGATTGCCTTCCTACATAGAGTATTTTCCTTGGAGGATAGCAAGGATGACTTGGAGGGAAAGATTCAGAATTGATATGACATGACATCCATGGTCCCCAAACAGTAAAGACTAATTTCTATTATCAGCTCATTGATGATCTCAAGGACCAGGTAGGTGAGAGTTGATGTTCCCTCTACTTCCCTGCACTCCCGTATCTTCCTTTGAGGTAAGAAGGAGGCATTATTAGTTCTCTGGAAAGTTAGTCACTAGAAGGACAAAGGGCAGAGTAAGCATTATGTTTCTTGAAAGTGTAGCAAAAAAGGCAAAATTTTTCAGGAAGCTTCATGGTTAATCAACAAGTGTTCACTCAGGAGGGAAAGGCAGTGGATATCTAGGAATTTTAATGTAACTAACAAACAAATGAATAAATTAATAAAAATCAAATTATGAAGCTGAGATCAGGATACAGCAAGGTAGAAGACTATTCCACTTCATAAGCTGTGGGCGTTCATGGATCTGGAATGCTTGCTGTAAGACACAAGACCTAGGAAAGGGGAAAGCATAACAAAATGACTATGTAGTTTTTTTGTACTCATTTTCATATTATTAAAACCTGTGATCACACACATACAAAAATAAAAAACAAGAACAAAAAACTCTCAAATCCCCCCAAATAAGAATTTACTCAGAGTTAACTATATGTTACACTCTTTTAGGTACTACAGATACAAAGTCAAGAAGAAAACTGTCACTGCCCTCCAGGAACTTACAGTCTATTGGAGGAGATACCTATATAAATATATTGCAAAGTTAAAAAGGAAATTTTGGGGATGATGGAGACTAGTCCAGGAACTCAAAACATCAGGAGGAGTTTCATGTCAAGGATGATGCTTGAATGGCATTTTTGAAGGAAATAAAGAGGTAGAGTGAGGGAGTGAGTGCAACATGGGAAAGATCAAACGCCAAGTGCAGAAACAGAAAGAGGATTATCACATGTCTCTGGGCATCAGTTTCTTCATCTATAAGACACGGGGGTTGGACTAGTTAGATTCTCAAGTCCCTTCCAGCTCTAGCTCTATGCATTCAAGTTCCATGACTGACTTTTCATACCTGGCCCATAAGTGAAGAGTGGGAGATTGGACGCCATGGCTTGGACGGTGATAATTTTTACCATTGCCAGGAAGCTGATTTGTCCTAAAAATTGAATTTTATCAGAAACAAACCAGAGTTTGTCCTTTCATTCCTATTGCCTAACCACCATGTAACAGAATAGAGAAACCCAGTCTGAAGAATTTAGTGAATTTATAGATGTGATTCCAATGGAGGCTTCAATCCAAACCAAACTTAGAGTATATACCTGAGACTGGGTAGGAAAGTATTCCAGACATATTTCTTGCTATTCCATTCTTGTTTGTAACCTCCTGGTAAGGAACATTTCCTAATCAACTCTTTCCTATAAGCCTTTTTTGATTTCAAAGGTTTCTTTCTCTCCTTTGTTGGGTCAGCAGATACAGACCCATGCAGTGTCTCCCTTAATATTGGAAAGCAACGATGGAGCAATTGTAGAAAAGAGGCATTGATTACTGAGTTCTTCCCATGAAAGTAAGTAAAGGGATTGGACCAGTTGTTAAGGGTCTTCCCTTCTTCTCTTCTCCCTTTATATCTTGTTACTGGGAGGGAAACAAGACCCAATAGATCTGTAGGCCAGGAGTCAAGAGAGGCCAACAGCCCAGGTTCTTTCTTCTCCCAAATTTGGAACACAAATAGAGAGAGGGGAAAGGGAGAGAGAGAAAAGACAGAAACAGATAGAGATAGACTTTACAATAGACTCAAAGCAGTTCCACATATTACTTATTTGGGTCCATTCTCATCTACTACACAAAGGAGAACAGCCTAGAGCTGCTGATGGTTACAAGACTTTGGGCACTAAGACAAAGCCTTAGACCAAAGACCATTAGCTGTGATTGTTTATGTTAGCTGATTCCAGACTTAAGGACTAAAGTCAGGCTACAGGTCTAGCCTTTCCCAAAAAATAACATCTTTTTCAAATTCTAATGGAAAAATATAGGCGAAGTCTTGAGTGATGGGAAGCCATAATAGACTTTTTTCTTTTTGTTCTTCTTTTAGTTAAAGGGCTTTTAAAAATTCATTCAACAACTCTAAGTACTTATCATGAGCAAAGAATTATGCTAGACTTTCCTAGGGTTACCAAAACAAAAGTGAACCATATTCTCTGAAAGTCTTCATTCTAAAGATCTCTCTATCTCTCTATTTATCTCTCTAATTGATATATAATATATATACATTTATACCTATTTTATATCTATATATAATAGTTTTATTCAATTTCTCAGACTATGATATGTGGAGACTCCTGGGATGCTGATTTCTAAAAATCCCATGCCTGGTTAAGAAGAGTTAAGTAAGCAGGATTTATTAAGCTCCTACTATGTGTCAGACATTCTCTAAACACTGGGGTACCCCTTCTTCACCCCACAAAGAGAGGAGAAGAACAGTAACTGTTCTATGGTCTTCATAGCCCATGGAGTGAGCTATTAAAGGTAATTCTTTCTAGGCTACCCATTGTCTTCTGGCCCCTTGTTCAGTTCTCAGGAGTGGAGAAATACCAGAGACCATCCCAATTTGCACAATACATCTTTTTGCTTCTTTCTTTCTTCTGATTTCCTTCTTAGACATGTCCCTCTGTCTTCTATAAGTGCTCTTCTCCAATTTTGAGGAGGAAAAATAAAAACTAAAACTAAAAAAAAAAAAAAAGAATTGTGCTAGACATCATGGATACAATGGCAAAAACCCTAAAATTCTCCTAAATGAGGAATTTATATTCGACTAAACATGATATTTAGAAATATATAAACATAGCAAAATTTGTGGAGGGAAAGAGTACTAACTACCAGGGGGATCAGGTTTGGAAAAGCTTCCAATCAAAGGAAGCACCTGGTTAATCCTTGAAGAAAGATAAGGATTGTGAGATATCCAGGAATGGATTGAGTGAATTCCAGGCATGTGGGAATAGACACTGCAAAGGCATGGAGGGTGAGACGAAATATTGAACTTGGGCAATAGAAAAATTTTAAAAGATATCTGAAATGGAGATAATTTAAGTTGGCATGAATATAATGTGATATCTAAACAATATATCCTCTATCTTGCAATTTAAAAATGGATTTTTTTTTATTTTTTATTTTTCATTTATTCATAAAAAAATCCCTTACCTTCCATCTTAGAATCAACACCGTATATTGGTTCCAAGGCAGAAGAGCAGTAAGGGCTAGGCAATGGGGGTTAAGTGACTTGCTCAGGGTCACACAGCTGGGAAGTTTCTGATATAAAATTTGCACCCAGGACCTCATGCCTCTAGGCCTGACTTTCTATTTAGTAAGTTGACCCAATGTCTTTTATTTTATTTTTAATTTTTTTTAAACCCTTACCTTCCATCTTAAAAGCAATACTGTGTATTGGCTCTAAGGCAGAAGAGTGGTAAGGGCTAGGCAATGGGGGTTAAGTGACTTGCTCAGGGTCACACAGCTGGGAAGTGTCTAAGGCCACATCTGAACATAGGACCTCCCGCCTCTAGGCCTGGCTCTCAATCAATTGAGCCACCCAGCAGCCCCCAATGTCTTTTGTTTTTAAAGCACACTCATTTCTGGCTATACCCCTTCCCTCAACCTAATAATCTTTCCTTTGTAACAAAAATTAAAAACAAAAGGAAGAAAAAAGAAAGACCAGTAAAAACAACCAACATAGCAGTTGTGTCTGAAATTATATGCAACATTTCATAAACATAATCTCTTCTGAAATTAAGGGAAGACGATTCATTTCCTCAATCCATCACTGGGGCCAAGCTGGATTATTATATTTTTATAGCATTCAATTTTGTTTTATTACCTTTTTCTGTTTACATTGTTGTAGTAATTGTCTGTGTTTTCTTCCTGGTTCTGCTCGCTTCGTTTTTCATCAATTCATTTAAGTCTTCTCATGTTTTCTGAATTCTTCATTTTTGTCTTTTCCTATGGTTTGATGATATTTTTTTGCATTCATTTATTACAATTTGTTTAGCCATTCTCCTGTTGATGGACATCTCCATTGTTTCAGTTTTTTGCTACCACAAAAAATGGTAGTGCCTACACATGTGCTGCTAAAAGAATGTGAAGAAAAATCACACAACTATTCTGACTGGATCCATTACAAATTTATGTTACATAGCCTCAACTGGGACTTCATTGCTTTTAGGAAATGTTATTATACCTCCCTAATCCAATCATTATCCTACTCTTCACAGAGGAGCTTCCAAATATTTTCATCCCTCCTCAAACTTCCTACTTTCCCCACTATCTCAGTGGAGAATTTTGCCTCATATTTTATAGAAAAAATTGTGGCCATTTTTCATGAACTTCCTTTTCTTTCCTTTTCTCCATCTCCTATCACTCAGATACTTTTTTCCACTCTCTCCTCCTTCACCCCTTTTTTAAATGTTGAAGTCTTTTTATTCCTTTATAAGGTTAACTCTTGTACTTGTTCAAGTAATCTCATTCCCATTCTGATGTCTCCAACAGATTGTTTCCTCTGTCATTCCATCTCTTTCTCTTATTTTCAATATCTTTCTCTCTACTGGTTCCTTGATTCCTGCTTGCAAAAATGCCCAAGTCTCCCTGATTCTGAAGACAAATAAACAAACAGACAAACAAACAACTCTTACTTGATCTTCCTGTCCCTGTGAAATACTATTCTATTTCTCTTCTGCCTCAAAACTCCTCAAAAGGATCTTAGTACTTCAGCTTTCTCTCCTCTACCTCTCTTTTTAATCCCTTACAGTCTAGCTGCCAACCATATCATTACACTGAAACTGTTTTTTCCCAGAGTTTCTAATAATCTCTTAGTTGTCAAATCCAATGGCATTTTCTCAATTCTCACTCGCCTTGACATCTCTGCAGTCTTTGACACTACTGATCACTCTCTCCTTGATATTTTCTTTTCTCTAGGTTTTCAGAATACCACTGTCTTATAGTTTTCCTATCTCTCTGACCATTCCTTCTCTGACTTCTTTGCTAAATCTTTTTCTAGATTACACTCTAACTGTAAATTTTCATAAGTGTTATGTCCTTAGCTCTGTTCTCTTCTCCCTCTATACTACTTTACTTGGTGATCTTATTATCTTCCATGAAATTGATTACCATCTTTATGTTGATGATTTTCAAATATTTCTTTTCTTCCTCAATTTTTCTGTTGACCTCCTATTTCGTATTTCTAATTGCCTTTCAGGAATCTTGAGCTGGATGTCCAGTAGACATCTTAAACTCAATATATCCAGAACTGAATTTCATTATCTTTCCCCCAAACTGTCTCCATCTTGTACTTTCATCATCACTGCAGAGGGCAATAGCATTTCCTTTTTCTTTTGGTAATGTCTTATTTTCACCCATTCACATGTAAACACAATTTTTTGTGGACTTTTATTTTTAAAACATATTACTTTATGGATACACCCCTTCTTCCAAACTAGTAATCCTTCCTTTGCAACAAAAATTCCAAAAAATAGAAAGAAAAAATAAAAGACCAGCAGAACCAACCAACACATCAGCCATGTCTGACATTATATGCAGTATCCCATAAACACACTTTTCAACTCTCCTCTTCCTCCTCCTTCTTGTTCCACATTTTCTCACTCCTTTCTGCCCCTTCCCTCCTCCTGAGATGGTAAGAAATTTGTTATTAGTTATACATGTGTTATCATATAAAATCTATTTCTATGTCCATCATGTTGTGGAAGAAGACATAATTTAAAAAACCATGAAAATTAAGTGAAGAGTGATCTGTTTCAGTCTGCACTCAAACTTGATCAGTTCTTTCTCTGGAGAGGGATAGCATTTTTTTTTTCATCATAAGCCCTTCAGGATTATCCTGGATTAGGCAATATCATTTTCTCAGTCTCTCAGGCTCACAATCTAGAAATTATCTTGGACTAATCACTATCTTTCTTTCTCTCACTCCATCATATCCAAGCTGTTGCCAAGGTCTGTTGATTTCACTTTTGCAATATCTCTCATAAATGTTCTTCTGACACTATCATCACTATAGTGTAGGTCTTAGAGCAATTGTTCACTTCATTTTTCATAGTTTGCAGGTCTTCTTTTGTTATCTCTTTTAACCACTTAGATGCAATAGTTGACAGCATACGTCTCTGAGAATGCCTTTTGCTGTTATATATCTGTGTTGATTCTCTATATAGCTCTAATATTAGAGCTATCTGATATATTTCCACTTCCTCCCCATTTGTAGTTTCCTTTTTAACCTTGTTGCTTTGGCTTTATTAATCTCCAAACCTTTCAATTGACTGTACTTGAAAATTTCTATTTTTATTTATTATCTTCTCTATTTCATTTTCCATTAAGAATTCTCTACTTAGCCATAGTTGTTATCTACGTAAACTCCTCCTCCTCCTTTTCCTTTTTCTTTTCCTTCTCTTTCTTTTTCTTCTCTCCCTCCTTCTCCTCCTCTTCCTCTTCTACCTCTTCCTTCTTTTCAATAAATATATATTAGCAACCTATTGTAGGGAAGACAGAGTGGCTAGTGAATTGCCAGCCAACCTTGGGAATCAGAAAAACCTAGATTCAAGCTCTGTCTCTGGACACACACTGGTTTATGAGTAGGGGCAAGTTAGTTAACCTTTCAGTATCTGGCATAACTCTAAATTAGAGCTAAGTTGTTGATCTTCATTAGCGGAGGAAGTTTCCACAGCAATGAAATCATATGTCAGAACAGGAGAAAAAACTGAAGAAAGCCAGAAGACCAGGTTAGGTTACATCCTTTCATCTTGACACTGACTTGTGCCCATAAAAGCACACATTCTTGAAATGCCAGAGTAATATAATTATTTAATTGGGAATAGAATCCTTGGTTTCAGCTGCCTTTTCAGACATGAGGCATTTATAATGCATCCTGGGCCTTCCTCTCAAGGGAAGTTCCAAAGGGTGTTACAGTCTAGTATTCTCCTATGACAAGGACCCCCTAATTATTCCCATTATTTATTCCTCACTACAAGCCCATGAGCCTGGTTGCCTTTATTATCCCCAATTTTCTCTGCCCAGAAAACTCAGAGAATAGCCTGCCCATGACTATAGTCAGAGTTTGGATCAGAGCTCACAAGAATCAATTTGTTCATTTTTTCAAATTCATTTCTTGAATATTGCCTTCCTATAATATTGAGTTGTCAAAAGGATTAAAAAAACTCAGTGGAAAAATCACTTTTAGGATCTGGATGATTGTCTTACCCAGTAGTGCTCACCTTGTTAACCAGAGAAGACCAAAATACAAATCCAAATCTTTCCACTGTTTGTGACAATCAGAAGTGAATCATGTCATTGATAAAGAAGTGGATATTCTGAGACATGAAATGATTTGCTAAAGGTCACAGAGGTAATAAGGAGCAGAGCATAGATTAAAAACCAAACACTCTTTACTCTTTCCATTTTACCTCTAATTCCTTCAACTTTCATAAAGTATTTTCTATGAGCCATGTCAGGAACTGGGGCTACCCAAGGCAAAGTCAAAAATTCCTGATTCAAGCAACTTACAAAGAACTATTAGAGATTATATCAAGCAAAGCAAAAAGTTCTAAAGTCACCAGATATTTGGACTGAAATCTTGGAATAAAGACAGAAATTGTCTAATTAGATCCAAATTTTGTGATAGGGTAGGAAGGGAGAAAACTTATCTCTATAGTAGCTTTCCTTTGAGTTAGAAACCCTGGGTTGATTCCCATCTCCACTTCCTGTGTAGCCTTGTTTAAATAACCTCTTTTGCCCTCAGTTTCTCCATCTGTAAGATGAAAGGCACTCTGTTAGATGCCTTCTAACTCAAACTTCATATTATCCTATGAACCTCCTCTAGCATTTATTTCACACCCAGTTTGTGCATAACATTCAGAACTATTAAATGTTTGAGTTTTCTTGAAAAATAGGAAAATTGGAAGCCACTTTGACACATTTACATTTATTCCAAATATGAGCTTATTTTAGTAGGTAAGCTGATTAAGAGGAAAGCAAATGCACACAGCTGTTTCATATTTTATACATCTGAACATATTTAAAGTCTGTAGTTTCATCAACAGGAGGCAATTCTTAGATAAGGAGTATCTTTCTTTCTTTCTTTCTTTCTTTCTTTCTTTCTTTCTTTCTTTCTTTCTTTCTTTCTTTCTTTCTTTCTTTCTTTCTTTCTTTCTTTCTTTCTTTCTTTCTTTCTTTCTTTCTTTCTTTCTTTCTTTCTTTCTATTTGTATCCCCAGTGCTTAGCATAACACCTAATACATAGGCCCACAAGGATTTTAAGTTCAATTGAGTAACTCCAGTTTCTATCTGAATTTGACAACATCAGTGTAGAGTGCTCAGCTTAGTGTCAGAAAGCCCTAGAGTTCAAATTCTATCTCTGACATTTATCAGCTGTGTGATCCTGGAAAACTTGTTTCATTTAGACAACTCACTAGGATTTATCAACTGTCAATGGGTTATACATATATCATTGTTCAAAACCTATTTACATATTATTCATATTTGCAATAAAGTGATCTTTTAATGCCAAAACTCTAATCATATCCCCATTGAACCATGCGATCAATCTTAAGTCTTTCTTCTGCTGTGTTTCTACTCCCACAGGTTTTTAGGAGACAACTTTTGAAAGGTGCTAAGATTAACTTAAAGAGAACTTGATAATGAATTCTGAATTAAGCTGTTTGGTCCTGCAGTGATGGTCTGACTTCAGACTTGTACAGTCTTTTCAGCTTATTTAAGATCTGCTGGTATGCCACTGAGAACCCAGAGTTGATTCCAGGTTACATGTGGGAGGAAGATTCTAGAGCTGTAATGGTGAAACTATGGCACATGTGCCAGGAAGGGCATGCAGAGATCTCTCTGTGGGCATGTTCCCATTACCCTCCAGAGTTTGTTACTAGAAAGGCAGAGGGTCTCAGGTGATCTGCTCCCTTTCTCCTCTCTACTGGTCCGAGGACATTTTCCACTTGACCTGCCCAGCAGCCCAATGGAAGCTCTTCTTCCCTCCCTTGTCTGGGGTAAGGTGGATGGGTCACAGTTGACAGAGCTGGAGGGGAGCAGAGTGTTCAGGACATTCGTCTCCCTAACCCTAACTCTAAATTGTTTCTAACTTTAAATTCATTTCTAATCTTAACCCTAAATTCATTTCTATCCCTAACTCTTGAGGACATTTTTTCACTTCACCCGCCCCTCTGCCCAGCAGTCCAATGGGAGTGCTTTCTTCCTTCCCTGTCTGGGGTAAGGCACGGGGGAGGATGGAGGGTGGTGGCCCTGCTCCTAGTCTCTGGGAAGGGTGGGGCATGGCATGTGGTCTCTAAAAATTCACCATTACTGCTCTAGAGCATAAGCTCCTTGAGGTTAGGGACTGTTTTCAGTATCTTTTCTCATTTGTTGGATTGAACTGAATTGGATTAGGTATACCATATTGTTAAAAGATTTTTGATTGCATATAACTTTTTGATATTTCTTTCAGAGATCTAATTTCAGGAGTATGTTCTATATGTAAGTCCAATACAATACTTGTCTTTTTTTTTTTACGAAGAAAAGTAATAATAGGAGAATATTAATATACTGGATAATCTACATTGAAAGAAATATAGATACCACTGTGATAAATATGAGAGGCAATCTGGAGTGGAGAGAGGATTAAATTTGGAATTATAGGATGTGGATTCAAATCCCAGCTGCTATTTATTATCTCAAATGACTTTGGGGACAATCATGTAACTTTTTTGAGTATCAGTTTATATCTATATCTATTTGTCTACATGTCTATTGGGTCTATGTCTATATCTATGCCTACATTTATCTTTATATCTCTCTGTTGATGTCTATAGATCTTAAATGAAGGGAATCAGGCTAAAAAGCCTTTATGGTCCTTTACAGCTTTGTCAATGATTCTATAACCAGTTCCTTATTTAATCACATACTCTTTTTGGTATACCCCATTGGTAACACCCTCCTAGTTCTTAGACATTATAATCTATTCCCACATCAATTTCCTTTGAACCAATTCATTCTCTTTTGTCTTCTCAGTGAGACTCTATTGATTTCCAGAACCAGATCTGAGTAAATTCTCTGCCCCTCTAGGGGATTTTTTATATTCCTTTCCCAACCACTTAATTCCCTTATTCCTAAGCACCAAAATTCATTTTCCTCAATTATCAATTGTCCCCAGATCCCAAAGAATCAGCAATTCACTTGAGCACCTATAGAGATGCAGGTTTCTAATATTTTCTAGTCCCTACAGTTATTCTCAACACTCGTGGTATTTATTCTCAATATTAGCTCTGAGGAAGGGTTAGAAGAAGAGTATCCAAAAGACTCCTCAGTTTCTAAACTTTCCATTGAAAAATTAATGGCAAAACTTGTTGAAGGGAACATCTGATCCAACCCAGGCAGAGAAGTCAGAGTCCCTTGCTGTCCTCAGGCCTGAGTCATGAGGGCTGTCATTCAGATGTGTGATGAACCTGTATCTTTGAAGACAACAGATGAGACACTTATTCTCCAGCCAATAGCATCTATGAAGAGTCCTGACCCAGCACAAGCCAGAGTAGAGACTTTTATGAGGTGAGGCAGGACTCTTTGAAGGTCTCTAACTAGAGTATTTTTGGAAAAAATTGGCTGAAAGTGAAGGAAGGAAACAATGCTATATGATGAGTTCACACCCACTTCTTGGGGTATAAAAGGCCCAGGGAGGCAGGTAGACCTCACACAAGTTGATCATTGTACCAACCTTCCATCCATCACACACACCACCATGCCTTACAACTGCTGCCTGCCCAACATCAGCTGCCATACCAGCTGCGCTTCCAGGCCCTGCCTGCCTCCCAGTTGCCATGGCTGCACCCTTCCTGGGGCTTGTGACATCCCTGCCAATGTGGGCAACTGTGGATGGTTCTGTGAAGGCTCCTTCAATGGCAATGAGAAGGAGACCATGCAGTTCCTGAATGACCGCCTGGCCAACTACCTGGAGAAGGTGCGGCAGCTGGAGCAGGAGAATGCTGAGCTGGAGTGTAAGATCCAGGAATGGTGCCAACAGCATGTCCCTTATGTGTGTCCAGACTACCAGTCCTACTTTAGGACTATTGAGGAACTTCAGCAGAAGGTAAAGTCTTGGGATAGTTAACAGCTGAACCTGCAGGGGCTTAGATACAGCAAACTATTTATTTGCAAGGTGGTAGTAAATTATGAAGTTTAAGAGATACTCAGTGTGGGCTCTCTCATTTCCAGATCCTGTGCACTAAGTCTGAGAACAGCAGGCTAGTGATATGCGTTGACAATGCCAAGCTGGCCTCTGATGACTTCCGAACCAAGTGAGTTTGGGTGGAAGGGGGAAAGGAAATCAAGGCCCCTCTTTGATGTTAGATATGTGTTAGTAATGAGTTTCACATTGGAATCCAGAAGAAATAATTAGAGATATGGAGCTATAGAGAAAGAAGTAATTTTTTTTTTCAGATGGCAAAATGGTTTTGACAAATGTTGCTCAGAGAAAGTTTAGACAATTCCTTTCCAGGTCATCTTTTTGATCACTGGACTTTCTACCCCCTCCTTTCTAACCCCTCTTTATTTTTTTTTAATTTTAATTTTTTAAACTCTCACCTTCTGTCTTAGAATCAATACTATGTATTGGTTCCAAGGCAGAGGAGCCTTAAGGGCTAGACAATGGGGGTTAAGTGACTTGCCCAGGGTCACACAGCTAGGTAATGTCTGAGGCCAGATTTGAACCTAGGATGGGAATATCTAGGCTTGGATTTCAATCCACTGAGCCACCTAGCTGCCTTCCTCTAACGCCTCTTTAAAGGGATGGAAAGAAAGAAATAGGAAAAAAATTCTCATTTTCACAACACATGGCACATAGTAGGTACTTAATAAATGTGGAATTGATTGTTTGCCCTTGCATGTAATAGCTGATTAAAAGATGTTTGTGGAACTGAAATTAAATAGGCCCTCAAACGAAAACTACCCAAGTTAAAAAAAAGAGGTAAGACATTACCATCCAATTTGTATAATACATGTATTCTTCCTTCGAATCCCCTGCACTTAAAGGTATGAGACTGAGCTGTCCCTGCGCCAGCTGGTGGAGGCTGACATCAACAGCCTGCGCAGAATCCTGGACAATCTGACCCTGTGCAAGTCTGACCTGGAGGCCCAAGTGGAGTCCCTCAGGGAGGAGCTTGTTTGCCTGAAGAAGAACCATGAGGAGGTGAGAAAAGAAATCTGTTCACTATAGAGTGAACAGTGAATAGATGGTTAATCTGTTGGATGAGAGCAAAGACACCACTTTCTTGTTTACTCAGTTGTAAGTGCTAGAGGATGATGATGGAGAATTTACTGAGAGTTGTGGGACTAGATAAACAGATAGAGCTTTCCCATAGCCCTTACTACATACTAGGCACGCTGCTAAACAGTAAGGGTACAAATAAAAACATGTTAGGCAGTCCTACCTTCAAGGAGCTTACATTCTAATGGGGAAAAAAGACAAGGGGTACTGAAAAATGAGACCCAAGGAAGAGACTGCAGGACATGGCACTCATGTTGTCTATCCCCAGAAAGATGAGACAAAAGGCGTATGTATCAGGGTGGGCCAGAGAGTGATGGAGCCAGTTGTGGAGTCCAATTTTCTGTTGGGATGGAGATGACTGGAAAGTGGGAACTAGCCATTTATTTATTTATTTATTTGTTTGTTTGTTTTTTAACCCTTAACTTCTGTGTGTTGCCTCTTAGGTAGAAGAGTGGTAAGGGTGGGCAATGGGGGTCAAGTGACTTGCCCAGGGTCACACAGCTGGGAAGTGTCTGAGGCTGGATTTGAACCTAGGACTTCCTGTCTCTGGGCCTGATTCTCCATCCACTGAGCTACCCAGCTGCCCTTAGCCATTTATTTTTAAAAATGGTTGTTCGTTGAAAGGACCCAAGAGAAGTATACTCATACTTTCACTTTCTCTTTTAGGAAGTCAACTCCCTGAGATGTCAGCTTGGTGATCGACTCAATGTGGAGGTGGATGCTGCCCCAACTGTGGACCTGAACAGGATCCTGAATGAGACTCGGGCTGAATATGAGACCATGATGGAGAACAACCGCAGAGATGTGGAGGAATGGTTCACCACTCAGGTGAGGGTTTAGCTGATGCCCATCACAGAGCCTGAGGCTTCCGGGGTCCTCATGATCATGTTCTCACCTCTTTTTCTCTTGAAACATGTCAGTCAGAAGAACTGAACAAGCAGGTGGTGTCCAGCTCTGAACAGCTACAGAACTGCCAGGCTGAGATCATTGACCTAAGACGCACCGTCAATGCTTTGGAGATTGAACTGCAGGCTCAGCACAGCCTGGTGGGTAACTTTCAGTCCTGATACTCCTTTTGAGGTTAAATTGAGCTCCTTGGATTTACTTATCAAACATATAGTCAATGAAACCCTGAGCTTGGAGCTTCCATGGAATTATATGAAAAAAATCTCTTATGGGGCATCTTCTCTGACACTCTCTTTTCTTCTCCATCAGAGAGATTCTCTGGAAAATACCCTGACTGAATCTGAGGCCCGTTACAGCTCCCAGCTCTCCCAGATACAGTGCATGGTTTCCAATGTGGAGTCCCAGTTGGCTGAGATCCGTGGTGACCTGGACCGACAGAACCAAGAGTACCAGGTTCTTCTGGATGTCAGGTCTCGGCTAGAGTGTGAGATTGCCACATATCGTAATCTGCTGGAGTGTGAGGACTGCAAGTAAGTGTCAACATTTCTGGAAAAAAATTCTCTTTCTCATTCTCTGTTTCTCTTTCTTATATACACACATACAGAAAATTTAAAAATTGTACATATTTTCCCATTTAACATTGTCTAGGAATAGCCATATATCACAATTCTTTCTCTACTCATATAACTTTCAAGGAGGGATATTTGGTAATAATTTGCATTTTTCCTGACTTGATTTAGCCACTTGAAACTCACTGGTGGCTAAACCAAAGTAGGAATGGAATTTGTGGGATATGGTCTAGGAAGGATCTCTGCAGGGAACATTCCCATTCTCAACCTGACCCAAACAATCATCTTTTCTCAGGCTGCCCTGCAATCCATGTGCCACCACCAATGCCTGTGGCAACTCCTGTGGGCCTTGTGGCAACTCTTGTTCACGAATCTGTTGAGTTTCCATCTCTCTCGAAGACTTCAGTTTCATCATATAAACTCAGGATGGGAAAGGTCATTTGATCCTGACTTCTGATCTAGCTGTATTCTCAAAGCCAACAGCAATATTTTGGTTCTTTTCCCATCATCCCCATTTCTGTCAACTATACCACCATCTCCAGGATCTCCTATTTACTGCAGTGAGTTCCAGAGCCAACAAACCAAGAATGTCACCATCAACTCATTGACTGGAAAAATCCTTAATAGGAAGCAGTAAAGCCTCTTAGTTTCTGATGATGCCTAACTCCCTTTAACTCAGTCACATGCTATTATTTTGGGGTGTTTCCTGTACAGATGGTGTTTTCACCTTCCTTGCTCCTTCAGCATTTTCTGGAATGCAAGGAGGTACCTTCACTTACCTTCCAATAAACTTTATTTCTTTGGCATTATAAATGTCATCCTCATTCATCTTTATTCCCTGTAATACATTCTTCATGTATGTCTCATAAAGAAACCTTTCCAGTCAAGAGAATGAAATGAACATAATTCCTGGCCATTATATACTATAGACAAATACCAATCAAAGATAAAGGTGTAATCCCCAAAGAGACCCATGCCTTAGGGCGACTGCCCTAGAAAATAGCTTACAAAAGTCTATTTTGTCTTAGCCTTGAGTCCAAAAAGATCCTTGGTACTTTCTAGCTCTTTATCAGAAGATGGAACCCAGATAAAATCTGGGTTCTTCACCTGACACTTCCTTCTCACATTTAACTTCTTTTTCCAACCATGGAAACATCTGGAAGGCCACTAATATATCTTCTAGTCAAGTGAAATCCGTCTCCATCTGCCTCAATTTCTACTTATTTAATGTTTTGACATGGCAAATATTGAACTTTATCACTCTCCTTCCTCAACTGTACCTCAGCTGCACATGGGAATGGCCATATTTTTGATCTTGCCATTAACTGCAATTGTACCACTTTTGTGTTAGTTAATTCTGAAATTCTTTTAAAGGATCATAATTTCCTATCATTTCCTTCTCTCTAGCCTTTATTTCATCCTTTCTATGTCTTCCAATACTCTCTGTACTTCTAAAGCCTTCATCGTTGTTCTGACTTGACTTATCTCTTTTCAAACTCAATCCACTATTGAGCTTTTTCAATCCTAGACTGTCTTCTCTTCTTGAATCTCTTGATTCACAGAATTATTCTGCCCCATTCTGCTCTGCTGCTTTATCAAATGCAAATATTATATTTTTGAATATTATATTGAAATATATCAAATCTTATGTTACCGCCATCATTCACCTCCTCCATTCCTACTCATGCTCTAGAATGGAACTAGAAGAAACCATATAACTTAGCTGATTGGCTCCACTATAAATTTATTAATTAATCTCAACAATCAAACTCAGTACTACAATGAAATCCTTTATTCCTCCTCAGTTGTTTTTCTATCATATTCACCATGCCACTGCTACTGGCTGATAAATGTGGGCGTCACTTTGTCCTTTGAGATAGCTTTTGTTTCTCTAAAATAGATTCCTTAAACTTAAAAACAATTTACTCATCACACTGAGATCATGTCATTGTCATTGACCACAATGGCTTATCCTTGTGTTGGTTAATGATTTTTATCCAAGGTATTTACTCCAGGCCCGTTGAATGAAGACAATGTCTCCACTCAAAATTTGATATGAGTGGCAGTTGACTTTAAATAGAATTAACGAAATAATAGAAATGAGGAGAGGTTAATAACTTTGAATTTTCCTTCTCATGCTGAATTCACTCAGCTAGAACTATATGATATAAGTATAATTCTGAAATAACAATAGTTAAGTATTGCTGAACATTTATGGAGCAGACATGGCATCTTGGATATTGAGTACAGATCATAGAAAGTTGTGGTTCCTCATTTCTTTTATTGAGATGGAAGAAGTACCTGTGGCTGAATTGACAAGGTTGGTACCCTTTGTTAGATACCAACAATAGTTCTTTTCTCCTTTTTAAAAAAAATAATTTCTATGTTTTCTTTCAACTTCCTTCCTTCTGAGAAAAGGTGACTTCAGTTCTTCAAAGGGAAAATAGTAAGTAACTAAAATAATTTCAAAATACCTCTACAGAAGAGGTAATAAATGCATTTATTTAATATAACTCCATTTTACTGATGAAGAAACTTATGATCTGAGAGTTCAACTTGCTAATAAATGACAAAGACAGTATTTGAGGCAGGTCAGTATCTAGATCAAATACCCCTTTTGTCACAAAATTGTCTCTTATTTTACTAGCTAGAAATGATCTCTTCATCCTCTGAGTTCTTATGACACTTTTTGTATCTCTTTTAAATAAAACCCTTACCTTCCATTTAAGAATTGATAGTAAATATTGATTCGAAGGCAGAAAAGTGGTAAAGGTGAGGCAATTAGGGTTAAGAACTTGCCCAGGATCACATAGCTAGAAATTGTCTGAGGTCAGATTTGAATCGGGGAACTCTAGGCCTGGTTCTCTATCCACTGAGCCATCTAGCTATCCTAATTACATCATATCTTGTATTGCATAACTTATTTCTCATTCTCCCTACCAAGCTCCTTGAACTAGAAATCCAATGCTTTTTCCAATCCAATGCACACTCTAGATGCTTCTCCTATAGTTTCTTGGCTAGGGATCAGAAAAATTCAGGAATCATAAAGAGAAGTTTATAATTCTAATCCTGGCTCAGCTACCAACTCTCAATATAACCTTGGACAAGTTATTTCCCATTCTCTTTTCTCATCTATAAACAGGAAGAGTGAGATCAAATGATCACCAAATCCCTTCCAACTCTAAAATTGAAAACAAATTGTTGAATGAATGTCCTCTGATCTCACCTCACTGACCTTCAGAAAGTTTGAGTTGAATTTAGTGCAAGGGTTGGTCTCAGCATGATTCAGGTGTTGGAGAATTTTACAAGTTACATAAGGAAGCTAATTTCATTATTTTATAATCAGTCCTAAGTCTCCAGCCAGAATAGTATTCCCAAATAATATTTGTTTCTTACTTATTTATAAGGTTTGTCTGTAAATTATTTGTTCTGAAAAATCAAATTAATTCTCAAAGAGTGGAGCTTTGTCACTTCTGAGGATATGACTTCAGTACAGTGTAAGCTCCTTGAAGACAAGCACTATTATTAATTTTTACTTTATATTTACAGCACTAATAGGTTTTGTTTTTACATTTTTTATTTTATTTCCATATTCTCTCCTACTCTTTACCTTCCCATTGAGAATGCAAGAAATACCAATTCATCCATATATAGCTTTGCAAAACATATTTCCATATTAGCCATGTTAAAAAAGTAAGAAAAACAGTGAAAGGGAAAAATATGTTTCAATATGCACTCTGAACCCATTATTTCTCTTTTCAGAGATGAATAGCATTTGTATGATGAAACCCTTAAAAAATAGTTTTATGCTAAATAAACGCTTCTAGAATTGTATTGAAGGTACCATATATGCTGGAGATCATTCTAAGAGAGGGATTGTAAACATGACTTGGGCATCACTGGAATTGGAGTCTAACATCCCAAAGGAACTACTTTTTTTTGGTTTTTAGTTTCTTTTTTTTAAGTTTAGAATATTTTTCCATGGTTACATGATTCATGATTCCCCCACTTCTTTCCTCCCTGCTCCTGAAGCTGACAAGCAGTTATACTGGGTTATCCATTCAAAACCTATTTCCAGGTTATTTATATTTGCAGTAGAGTGATCTTTTAACAGCAAAGGAACTACTTTGAAGAGGGCAGCATTCAATTGGATTGATGGGTTAAATAGATGTGCTTGTTAAACAACAACAACCATCCATGTTATTTAAAATTTTTATGCTAATATTTATGTGGTACTGCTAAAAATGGGCTGGGGGAGTAACTCTCCCTCCCCCTCTTAGGAACCAAGAGAAGTTTAGGAAAAATAATGGATAGAATGCTGGACTTGATATTAGGAATCCTGGTTCAAATTATGCCTCAAATACTGTCTATGCCATTTTTAGGCAAGTTCCTTGAGTTCTCAGATCATCAGTTTTTTCATCAACAAAATGGATATAAATTTACAATATATCTACGACCCATTTCACAGTTATTATGAAATTGTTTATTATTATTCTCACTTTGAAGAACTGAGATGAACTTTTTACCCTCTAACAATGAAGCTTTTTTAAAATTTATTTTTAAATCTCTTACCTTTCACCTTAGAATCAATATTATGTATTGGTTTTAAGGCAGAATAGTGGTAAGGACTAGGCAATGGGGTCCAAGTGACTTGCACAGGGTCACACAGCTAGGAAGTGTCTGAGGCCAGATTTGAACCCAGGACATCCTGTCTCTGAGCCTAGCTCTGAATCCATTGAGCTACTCAGTTGCCACCATCTTTTTAAAATATTTCAGTTAGTAGAAATTATAACTATTATACATACATATTCTATCCTATACCATTATTATATTATATTTCATTAAACACTAGAACTTTATTCTATTACAGTAGAAACAACTTTTACCTTTTTTGATAAGAGATGGTGTTATCTCTGTTTACAAAATTCCTTTAAGAGGTTAGACTCTGATTCTAGTGATGCTGCCATTGTCCAGATCGTGTATACAATTCTTCTCTTGGAATGATCTCTAAAACATATGGCACATTCAATACAACGGAAGAATTAAATTTTAAATTTACTTTAAATTTATAATAATTTATGTTGCCCACTCATCTTTTTAAAATTTTTAAAGTTTTTTTTAATTTTTAATTTTCTATTATTTATTTAAAAAACCCTTACTTTCTGTCTCGGAGCCAATACACAGTATTGGCTCCGAGACAGAAAAGTAGTAAGGGTAGGCAATGGGGATCAAGTGACTTGCCTAGGGTTGCACAGCTGGGAAGTGTCTGAGGCCAGATTTGAACCCAGGACCTCCCGTCTCTAGGCATGGCTTTCAATCTACTGAGCTACCCAGCTGCCCCCTGCCCACTCATCTTTGAGATGATATTCAACTCATTTCTATGAAATAATATGATTTTATCATTTCTTTTTAGTTTAGGACTGGAGTAGGCTGAGGTAGCTGTGGTACAGTGGTTCTAGATCTAGGTTTAAATCCTGTCTCTGCTCTAGGTGACAGCTGGACAAATGGCTCAACCTCTGTGAAGCTCAGTTTCCCCATCTGTAAAATGAGAGGGTTGGATTAGATGATACCTGAATTGTTTTCTAGCTATTACTTGCAACCTGTGTGACCTTGGACAAGTCAATTAATCTTTCTGAGTCTCAGTTTCCTTATTTGTAAACTGAGGATGGTTGGGTTACAGAATCTCTAAAGTCATTTCCAGCTACATACATTTAGAATATATGGTTTTAACACTACAATGCAAAATCCTGGAATAGGGATCAAGGACACTTGTTAACTCTTTCAAGGAAGAGGGTCACAGATATACAGCCTGGAGACTTTTCAGAGATTATCTTGTCCAACTCCCTTATTTTATAGTTCAGGAAATTGAGCCTAAGTGACTTGTCCAGGATCACACTGGTAGCAAGTGATGGCTGGGAAACAATTCGGAAATCATCTAATCTAACTCCTTCACTTTACAGTTGAAGAATGGAGGTTTAGAGAGGTTTAGTGACTTGCCCAAGGTTGCATAGGCTTAAAGTGGCAGAGCTAAGATTCAAATGCAGGTTCCATGATTCCAAGGGCATCACTCCAACCCAATGTTCTTCTTTCTACTGAATCACTCTTCCTCAAGGGACAGCTTCCTGTCTGACCTTGTCTGGAGGCAGAGGGATGTAACAGATGATCCTAACCACCCATCTTACTTTAGGATACAGCAATTTCCCCACTGGCATATTCCAGCATCCAGCTATGCTTTCTTAGATAGCTTCATCTCAAAGACTCTTCCAAGTGTCAAACCAATAAATGTCTGACCTCAGAATGGAGAAAAAGAGTCAAGGGAGGTCAGCCATTGCATATGGTGGAATATGAAGCTCCGACCTCTGTCATTGGGGTTCCCATGAGATAGAACTGCCCCGCCCAGTGGATAAGGGGAGGTGATGGGCTGGCCACTAGGAGAACAATTGGCGAGGAGTCCTGACTTAGCAAGAAACCCAGGTAAAATCTTTTATGAGATGAAAGACTCTTTTGAGGTCCTTAAATAACAAACAGAGAAGTGCTTCAGAAACATTGCAAAAGAAGAAAAAAGGGAAAAATGCTATATATTGTGACCACACCTACTGACGAGAGACTATAAGAAGCCAGCAAATGAAGGGGATTCTGACACAGGGAACAGGCAGACTTTGCTGAATTCACCATGCCTTACAACTGCTGCCTGCCCAACATCAGCTGCCGTACCAGCTGCTCCTCCAGGCCCTGCCTGCCTCCCCGCTGTCATGGCTGCACCCTCCCAGGGGCCTGCAACATCCCTGCCAATGTGGGCACCTGTGGATGGTTCTGTGAAGGCTCCTTCAATGGCAATGAGAAGGAGACCATGCAGTTCCTGAATGACCGCCTGGCCAACTACCTGGAGAAGGTGCGGCAGCTGGAGAGGGAAAATGCTGAGCTGGAGTGTACTGTGTATAAGAGAGTCTGAGAATGGCTTTGAGGGTTCTGGGAAACATAGGTAGGGTCATTGGGGTCAAGAGAATGACCCAAGGGCTTAAATTAGAGTTAACTTCACATTTTCAAAAGGTGTTATCTCATTTGAAAATCTAGAGGAATTTTGTCTTGGCTCAGTGTTGCTTTCTGATCTTTATTTAGCAGTTTCATTAATAAAAGATGATCAAAATTGGTGGCACCTGAATGAAGACCCAAATTATCCATCTCTTGTAAATTGTCAGCTATTATTTAAGATACATGAGATGAGGGCTTCTTTATTTTTTAAACCCATACTTTCTGTCTTAGAATCAATACTGTGTTTTGGTTCCAAGGCAGAAGAGTACCAAGGGCTAGAAAATTGGGGTTAAATGACTTGCTCAGGGTCACACAGCTAAGAAGTGTCTCAGGCCAGATTTGAATCCAGAACTCCTGTCTCTAGGCCTGGCTCTCAATCCACTGAGCCACCTAGCTGAACTCTAAATGATGGCTTCTTAACTGGAGTGCTGAGAATTTTTTTTAATGTTTCAATATAATTGGTTTCCTTTGTAATCCTTTATATTTTATTTTATGCATGTGAGAACATTATTGCAAGAATAAGTTCACCAGAAGGGGCAGCTGGGTAGCTCAGTGGAGTGAGAGTCAGGCCTAGAGACGGGAGGTCCTAGGTTCAAACCTGGCCTCAGCCACTTCCCAGCTGTGTGACCCTGGGCAAGTCACTTGACCCCCATTGCCCACCCTTACCACTCTTCCATCTATGAGACAATACACCAAAGTACAAGGGTTAAAAAAAAAACAAAACAAACAAACAAAAAAAAAGAATAAGTTCACCAGACTACCCAAGGGAGCCATGACACTGAAAAGGTTCAGAACCATTGCCTTAGCAGAAGGTCTGTAGTTCCATTGTGGCTATTGTACATGGAGCTTTAAGGTGGGTAGAGCATTGTATTAATTAGAAATTTTGTACCTTTAGACTCCATGTTCCAGAATTCTTTCTCTGTCCCAAAATTCCTTTTCCCTTTTTGTTTATGTGCATCTTTACTTTATTGTTTATATAGTTCTATAAACTCCTCCCTTTTCCTCTTCTCCCAGCATGCATCGTCTGGGAAAGCCTCTCTTTATTGAAGATTATTTTCTTTACTTTTCAAGTGATATTTTAATAAATCTTATAAAATATATTACTTGGAGTAGTGGATATTAATTTTAATCTTTACAGCTTGGTGTAGACATTTGATGCTTGCAACATCTCTGGGAGACATATGCTATGCCATTTTCATTTAATGGAAGAGAAAACTGGGTTTCAGAGTGGTAAAGTCAATTTCTAATGATTACATAGCTAATAAGGGTTAAGAAGTGGGATTCAAACCCGGATCCTTCTTCAAGACCTGCTATCCATGTGATCTTTGACCATTAGTCATGTAACGCTTCTGCGTCTCAGTTTCTTCTTCTGAAAAGTTAGGAGGTTGGACTAGAAGACTTCTAAGGCCCTTTCCAGCTTTAAATCTTTGACCCTAAGATGATCTTCCCACTCTGTACTCTCGCTCTTTAATGTGTCTTCAGAGGCTCAGCTTCCTTTACCCCTTGGGTGCAGGGGAGCAGATATTTTTTCCTTAGGTATTGCAAACTAGAAAACATCATAGAATTTAGATGTTATTCAAAGTTACCCTAAAAAGGTCTTTTCTTGTGTGAGGCTGGAGGTACTCTAATTAGAGAGAGAAAAAAAGATTATCAAAGAGTCCATTTCCACCAGCCTGATATGTTTGTGAAAACTTTAGTTCTGAGCCTGCAGAATTGTAATAGGGGACTGGCTAAACTGAACTATAGTAAATATGTGTAACATGGGCTTCCAATGCCATCCCAAGTGGAATTTGGCACCTATGCAGAAATACTATAAGAGATATTGTCTATTAAGCATGTGACAAAGAGAAAAACTTTTGATTGGTTGCTGAGTTGGAACTAGAGTGCATTCAACAGGCACTAACTCCTGCAATGAGTTTTCTTTTTTCTCCCGGGTGGTGAAAGAGTGAGAAAGACATGCCGTAAGCTTCTGGGTGAGAAGAGGATTTGGAAAAAAAGATTTAGAGATAATCTAGTCTTTTCTTCTCATTATGCAGCCCAAACCTACCGCACCCCAATATCGTGGGAAAATCAAATGTGATAGACGTTGCTACTAACAGCAATACAATGATCCAGGACAATTTTGAGGACTTAAGAAAAGGAATGCTATCTGAATCTGGAGAAAGAATTGTTGGCGTAGAAATTCAGATGAAAGCATATGATTTTTCATTTGTTTATTTTTTTGTGTTAATAAGATTATTCACTTACAAAAAATAAATAATATGGGGATATTTTTTGCTTGATAATACATGTATAATCCAGATTGAATTGCTTATCAGCTCCAGGAGCAGGGAGGGAAAAAAAGGAGGGAAATAATATGGATCCTATGACTTCGGGAAATTTATGTAGAAATTTGTTATTTAAATAAAAAATTCAAATAAAAAATAAATAAAAATGAAGGCAAAAAAGTCCTCTACCAAAAACCCTGATACTTAGAAAAGTAAAGTGCTGAAAGGCACAGAGCTCACTAGTGACAAAAGCAGGAGTAGAACATAGGGTTCCTGTCTCCCAGTGAAGTGTGCCCTTTGGTTCTATCACATTGATTTTATCTTGAATTCCAATAATCAATCAATCAATAAACTATTTATTAAGTGCCTACATGTGCCAGGACCAGGCACTGTGCTAAGCACCAGGGATTAAAAAAAATAATTCTTGTCCTTAAGATACTTGCAATCTAATGAATGACAAATAATGCAATGTTTGAATGGAAAAGGTGGCATTATCATCTGCTTATCATTTATGCAAAGGAGAAGAGAATGGAAAGTTTTTTTTTTACTTTCAGAAATCAAGTATTATTTCTAAGCTTAATTCAGCTTATAATCATTTATTCCTGCAGATCCTGTGTACCAAGGCAGAGAATACTAGACTGGTGGTTCGGATTGACAATGCCAAGCTGGCTGCTGCTGATTTGAGAACCAAGTAAGAACTTTTGAACATTGTACATTGATCATTATCAAAATAAGTGGCTTCCTCATGGCCTCAACTTCTCTATTCTTAGAAGATTTCAAATATCTTTTTTTCAATTTTTTTTCTTTTTTTCAAATTTTCAAAAAAATTTCAAATAAAAAAAAAGGCAACAAGGTGGTTGGCTCCTATCAAGGGTTCTTAATCTGGGGTTCATACACTGGCTTAAAATTTTTTTATAACTTTTTTCAATATACTTGATTTCCTTTGCAATCTTATGTATTTTATTTTAAGCGTTTAAAAACATGACAGCTAGGACCTGATTAGTGAGAATAATGAATCTTCTTTAAAGTGGTGAAATTATTCATATTGCAAATTTCCATGGGGCTTTAACCAATGACCATATTTACATAATTGTAGCTTTGAATAGTATGAATTCAAGGCCTCTTTATGAGACTCGTTATTCACACTAACTGGGGTGTGTAGCTGTGTTTGAAGAAGGGGTTTTATTGTCTTTGCCAGAATGCCAAAGGAGTCCATGACCCTAAAAAGCCAAAGATCCCTTGGCTTAGATAATTTCTAAGTATCTTCTGACTCTAGATCCTAGGATCCCACGACACTAGAAGACTGGGCTGTGACAGATGAGGACTTTCTCTTCGTACTCTTGCTTTCTTTGTATGTTCTTTGACCTTCTGTCACATTTTGAAGGTACCCATCTGAAGTATCCCTGCGCCAGCTGGTAGAGGCTGACATCAATGGTCTGCGCAGGATTCTGGATGGGTTAACTCTCTGCAAGTCTGATCTGGAGGCTAAGGTGGAATCCCTGAAGGAGGAGCTGCTTTGTCTCAAACAGAACCATGAGCAGGTAAGGGAAAATCTCAAGATTTAGGTCTCTTGTCTGACAATTGGAAGTGTATTTGCTATGCCCAAGAAAGTGAAGATTTCTAGCCCAAGAAACCAAATTTGCTTTAATCAACCAGTCAATTGATAAACATGTATTAAGCACTTATGTACTAGGATGGGGCACCTAGGTGGCACAGTGGATAAAGTACTGGGTCAGGAAGATCTAAGCTCAAATCTGGCTTCCGACACTTATTATCTGTGTAACACTGCAAGTCACTTAACCCCTATTTGCTTTGCTTCTGCATCTGTAAAATGGAGACACAGTAGAGAAGAATATCACAAACCACTCCAGTATTTTTGCCAAGAAAATCCCATGGACCGTATGTAGTCCATGGGCCACCAAGGGTCAGAAATGACTGCATGACTGAAAAACAACATGTGTTAGGCACTGTGCTGAGTGCTAGGGGATAGCCAAATGTTTCACACTATAACCAACTTGGATAACACTGAAAGTGAAGGCAGGGGCAGCTAGGTAAGCACAGCAGATAGAGCACCAACCCTGGAATTGAGGGACCTGGTTTCAGGTACTTTTTAGCTGTGTGACTTTGGGTAAGTTACTTAATCTCAGTTGCCTAGCCTTGGATGCACTTTTGTCTTAGAACTGATAGCAACAAAAACTAGGATAAAAAGAAATTAAAAAAAGAGAAAATCCAAAGTCAATCAGTCAACAAGTATTTATTGAGTACATTCTATGTGCCAGGCACTGTCTAGAAGAAAATGAATCAATGGATGAATGGAGGATAAAAAGGGTCCTTAGAACACTTTCTGACTCCAATGCTTGGTAGACAGAGGCAATGGTGTGCAAAGAAGTCAACCTTAGAGGAGATTTGGTATTTGACAGATTGAATCATCCAGAGTAAATATAGATAACTTTTTGTAGTAATCACAGAATCTTGGTCCTGAGGCTGCTGGCTAAAAATAGGGCTTAGGTTTTGTAAAGAAGAGAAACTAGAAAAATATTTTCAGTCCACATTGGAAGACAGTTAATAAATATTTGCTACTCAATGCAAAGATGATAGCAAAGGGGGAAGCTGAGTAGCTCAGTGGATTGAGAGCCAGGCCTAGAGACGGGAGGTCCTAGGTTCAAATCCGGCCTCAGACACTTCCCGGCTGTGTGACTCTGGGCAAGTCACTTGACCCCCATTGCCTACCCTTACCACTCTTCTTGGAGTCAATATACAGTATTGACTCCAAGACGGAAGGTAAGGGTTTTTTTTAAAAAAAATGATAGCAAACACAGAGACTGTAAGACTGGCAAAGTGCTTGATGTTTGATAGGTAGTTATTACAGAATTATTGGCCCCAATTTATAGATGAGGAAAACCAAGGTTCAGAGACTTACTTGGGGTCACTCAATCAAAAAGCATTTATTGGTAGTTTACTATGAGTTGGTACTATATGAAGTTTTGGTAACAAAAGAAAAGGCAAAAGCATAGTCCTTAACCTTAAGGAACTTATATTCTAAAGGGAGAGACAACACATAAGTAACTATGTAAATACAAGACTTATACAGAGCAGGTAGAAGGTAATCTGAAAAGGGTCACCACAAAGCAGGATAGTTAAAAACAGTGTTGTTATTTTTTTTTAAATCTTACCTTCTGTCTAAGGGCCGATACTAGGTATTGGTTCCAAGGCAGAGAATGGTAAGGGCTAGGCAATGGGGGTTAAGTGACTTGCCCAGGGTCACACAGCTAGGAAGTGTCTGAGATCACATTTGAATCTAGATTCCCTAGCTCCAAGTTTGACTCTCTATCCACTGAATCACCTAGCTGCCCTTCAAAACAGGTTTTGAAACCAGATTTCCCCTGACTAGTCCCAGTGATTCTCCTTTCTACTAGTCCTCTTTGATAATGATAATACTGATAATGCTCCCAAAGAGGACAACAGTGAAAAGGAAGAGAAAGAGTTGCCAAACTCTCATTCCTTTTTAACAAACTTCAGAAAATAGTAACTGGTGAAGGAAAAACAGGAATAAATGGGAAGGAATTAATTTTGGTTTCATTATCTTCTTAGAAGAGATATAATATAATAGATAGAGAGCCAGTCTTAATCCAGGGAGATGTAGGGTTTAAATTATGCCTTTAATACTTACTGAGTGACCTAGGGCAACTAATCTAGAAATCTGTAGTCAGTAAGTGTCAGTGGAAGAACTTGAACCCAGTGGATTTACTTAGTGAGCACTCAGTGTTCCAGGCAAGTCTTGGAGACTATAATTTGAAGAATAGCCACTGACTAATATGGGTGGAGGGAGTTTCATTACCTGGGACTTCCTTATACTAATGAAATGCTAAGATCATTCCCTATGCCTGTCTTTCTTCATGAGATAAGTAGGTAATGACATAGTGAATAGAGTGTTGAACTTAAAGTCAGGGAGGACTGAGTTCAAATTATGCCTTATCAGCTATGTAATTCTGGACAAGTGACTTAACCTATATCCCTCTATGTAACATTTGTTGTCATTCAATAATGTCTGACTATTTGTGACTCTTCCCATTTGGAATTTTCTTGGCAAAGATACTGGACTCATTTTCCATTTTCTTCTTCAACTCATTTTACAGGTGAAGAAATAGGACAAACAGGATTAAGTGACTTGCCCAGGGTCACACAATTAGTATATGTTTGAGATTGAATTAGAATTCAGGAAGATGAGATTTCCTGATTTGAAACCTAGTTTTCTATCTACTAGTTACCTTCTGAAAAATGGGGGACAATAATAGCACTCATCTAGTAGGGTTGTTGTGTGGATTATTATATGATGCATGAAAATTGCTTTGCTAACCTTAAATGGTTATGAAAATGGAAACTCTTAGTATTTTCCTCAAGCTCTTTGTCCCCACGGAGATGAAAAGTTTAATTACTTGATTCAAGCAAAAATTTGATGTATCTTATAAAAATGCTCCTACAATAGACTTTATGAGTAGGCTCATTCCTGTTGGGTTCCTCTCTCCTTCTCACCCATTTATTATGTATCAAGTACTCTGCTAAAAAAGGGAATACAAATTAAAACAAGTCAGAAAGCCCTACTATCAAAGAGCTTACCCTCTAATGGGGAAAAGATAAGAAATGCTGAAAAATGAGATACATGGAAGAGACTGCAGGACATGACACTCATGTAGTTCCCAGAAAGATGAGGCGAAAGGCTTATGTTTGGGAAGGGGGAGGTAATGGAATCAAGGAAGGAGTTTAAGTTTCAGTTAGGGTACAAATGGTTGGCAAGTGTGAATTAGCCATTTATTTTCAAAT
This sequence comes from Gracilinanus agilis, assembly GCF_016433145.1. Taxonomy (NCBI): domain Eukaryota; kingdom Metazoa; phylum Chordata; class Mammalia; order Didelphimorphia; family Didelphidae; genus Gracilinanus; species Gracilinanus agilis. The sequence continues at coordinate 190,901,857 of NC_058133.1, forward strand.
ATGCTATTTGAAAAAAATGTGTTTAAAGCAAAGAAAATGATCTGGACTAAGTTTTTCATCTCTCTCTCTCTCTCTCTCTCTCTCTCTCTCTCTCTCTCTCTCTCT
>NC_058133.1:190905881-190981609 GCF_016433145.1 Gracilinanus agilis
TTAGATCAATCTAGAACTGACCAAGAATTATCTCTATGGTAAACCTGATGAGTGATTATCTAACTCCTCCTAAAAGATATCAAGTTAGGGAGAACCTATTACCTCTCAGGGTAACTCATTACTCTTTTGGATAGCTCTCAGTATTAGGAAGTTCTTCCTAAATTTGTGTCATTGCATCTTCCACCCCATTCTCTCTAATTCTGTCCTTTTGGGCCAAGAAGAATGAATCAGATTCTCTCCTCTCCTCTCTTCTTCTCCCCTCCTATCTTATCCTCTCTTGTTTTCTCCTTTTCTATTCTGTACTATTCTCCCATTCCATCTTCTTGTTGCTTGAATCAACCTTTGTTTCTAATATTGTTGGAATAACTTTAAAGCTTCTCTAGCTGATTTCTTCAGTGATAACTCCTCTTCCCAGATATCTTCTCCACCTAAAAGGTGCCTGAAATTCTACCCTCAGAAATGTAGTCCTTTTTTAGTAGTTTGTCTCACCTTGGATATCATTTGATTCATAGACTCTGGAATGCTTGTAAAAAAAAATTAGCATCACGCTCTTGACTCTCAACTCCTTTATACCAAAGTATGAGAAGTTAATGGTATTACATAATTTCTTTAGCCACAAAAATTCATCTTTCCTTTTGTCATTAGGTAGGCATATAACCTCAGGATAAAGACTGAAAGCTCATTAGTTGTTACCTTTTTGCTGCTCATTGCTATTCCAGTTTAGGAGTCTAACTAATTCCATTTGTGATGATGATCATGGATTATAGCTGCCCTTCATGGACACCTTATTTCCCTCACTCAAGTCATGGCTCTGGTAATGGCTTTAAGAAGTAGAATTTCCAGGATCATCATGAGTCTCATTTTTGAAGGGAATGTGCTAGTGGAGAAATTGGGATACATGAGAGTAGTAATGAGTCTGTAATATCTGTTAGGGTGTTTCTTAAGAGAATTTCTTTCTGATAAAGGTGAGAAAGGAACATCAGAGATTAGACTCTTTTATAACTCTTTAATTCAATTACAAGGTTTTATTTCCTTCCTCCCTCTCTCATTTCCTTCCTTCCTTCCTTCCTTCCTTCCTTCCTTCCTTCCTTCCTTCCTTCTTTCCTTCCTTCCTTCTTTCCTTCCTCCCTCCCCTTTCCTCCTTCTTTTCTTCTTCTCTCTTCCTTCCTTTCCTTTTCCTTTCTGTCTTAGTGATATCTCTAAGACAGAGGGGCAAGGGCTAGGAAATTAGATTAAGTAACTTGCCCAGGTCACACAGCTAGAAAGTATCTGAGGTCATATTGAGCCCAGTCTTCCCAACTCTAGGCTTAGCTCTCTCTATCCAGTGTGCTATCTAGCTGCGCCACTCCCCTACCTTTCTTCAAAGCTCATATACCACTTCTTAAAATGAATCACCTCCACTAGCTATTTCCTCTTCCCAAATGATCACGCCTTTATTTTGCATATGTTTTGGATAAGAGAGAAAGCATGGTGCAGTGCATGAAGACCTAGCCTCCCAGTTAGGGAGAACTGGTTTCAAATCCTGCCTCTGACATAAATGATCAGTGTGATGTTGGACAAATCACTGAACTCAGAGCTTTGGGTAACAGACTACAGCTAGGTCTTGATTAGAGGAAACAGTGTATCCTGTGAAGTAGACTCATGTATTCAAATTTACACTATTCAAAGTTGTAATTATGTAAAATATGGCAACTGGTTGCAGTCCACTGGAAATATAAAATGAGAATTTGAATGTGACCACTTCAGAGGATGCATTATTCAAACTAATGGGGACCTGGCTGAGTAAGGTACAGAGCAGGAGATAACTTGAGGTAGAGGAAGTTTTCTCCTAAGAAGGTACCCATACCAATGAAATCACTGCCATGATATTTCAAACTTATAAATCTATATAGTATATACAGTGTGTCCTCTGTTAGGAATGGTCATTTAACAACCAAGTCTCAAAAGAATGTGTGGCACACTTTTGAGATTAATCTGCATTATATATGCACACACAGTATTCTCTTCAATGCCATTTCTGATGGTATACAATATGACAATACGAGCTCTTTTTGATCACTCCTCAAATAATCATTTATATACTTATCTGCTTACATGTTATATTTCCATCTTCCCTGCCCCAGGTACAATGTAAACTTCTCGGGGGGGGGGGATTTTTATTTTTTTCATCTTCCTCTCCTCAGTACCTATCACAGGGCCTTGTACAAGTACATGTTTAATTAATACTTGAATTGAGTTGGACCAATTGAGACATTTCCCCCCAGGCTTCTATTGATATTTTTGACCCTCTCTGCTACTCAGCCAGACATTCATTCATTGATTAATGATACATTATCTAGGGGCAGGTAGGTGGCTCAGTGGATTGAGAGCCAGGCCTAGAAATAGGGGGCCCTGGGTTCAAATTTGGCCTCAGACAAATACTGAGTATATGACTATGGGCAAGTCACTCCCCTCCTCCCCATTACCTAGCTCTTAGGGCTCTCCTATCTTGGATCCAATACATACTACTGATTCAAAGATGGAAGGTAAAGGTTAAAAAAACATATACTATCTGAACTCAGCGGGGTTCTTGGCTTCCTTGGTGCTCCCACTGGGTGCATGCAAAGATTAAAGGAGGGCCTAGGACACATGTCCTAGGGCAAAGGGCATACACCCTATTGCACCCATTAGGATATAGCCTTTGTTTTTCTAATGACAGGTGTCTTAGAGCCCTAGTGATATTTAATTAGCACATTGCAACAATGGTCTTTGTTTGGCTTCTTTTGTAACTTTATAAAGAATCTTTTAATATCTATTTTTTCTATGCTGAATGTGGCCCAAGCAATGAGCCAATGAGTGGGACCAATCCTCTTGGTCTGATCAGTTGAAATATATCAATTGCACAAAATAACAGAAGTCATGAAGAAAACAAAGAGAATGTGGAAGCATCTTAAGAAGCAGTTTATTCTCCAAAACATAGATTCTATCTATGGGTTTTTAAGCTTGTTCTTCCATTTTTTTTTCCTGGCTTCACCCCTTTGTAGTATAATTCAGATATAGGGCTGGAAATAACTTTAGAGGTCATCTAGTCCAACCCTCTCATTTTCTAGATGAGAAAACTGAGGCCCAGAAAAGTTGTGACTTGCCTCTGGTCACACAACTAGCAAGTGTCTGAGACAGTATTTGAATGTAGGCACTCCATGTCCAGTGCTTTTCCACTATGCCTGTGGTGTTAAACTCACCCCGAAACTGAGGCTGCTAAACTGGGGCCCCCTAAACATAAGGATCCCTATGGAATACATATCGATTCAGAGAACCACTTATTATCTATGTTTTTATTACATTTTTATTTATTTTGTTCACTATTTTCTAATTACATTTTAATGTTTTGGGTTGTACTAGAGTGTGTTGTGGGCCACATGCGATCTGTAGGCTGTGTGTTTGACACTTTTGTATGACACTAATCTGCCAAGGTAAACTGAAACATTATTCACTCTCTCCTTCTCTCCTTTCTGATCATTACTGCAGCCCCTGGGGTGTATGGTGCTCAAGGAGGTAGAGCTCTTCTGGTATGAGGGCTTTTCAGGCTTTACTTACCCACCTTTGGTATTGACCAGGCACTCATCTCTCTTCTTACCTGTCTCCAAGAAGCTATAGCAAGAGCAGGGGACCCGGCTGTGTAAGGCACAGAGGAGGAGATAACTTGTGGTAGAGGAAGTTTTCTCCTCAGAAACCACCTCTGCAGACGGGTTAAGCCAAGTCAAGTGTAACTAATGGGCCATAAATCTGTCTACGATTTAGGGAAATGTCTATCCCCAAGCAAGTAAAACCTTTACCCAGGGGAATGGGTGCATGAGAACGATTTGTTCCCACGTCCATGAAGGCAGATGAAGTAGGTTCTGTGGAGCTCTTGGAGCTTGGTCAGACATCGAACATGTCAAGGTCATTCATTGCATCCCAGGTCATCGCTAGTCATCTTGACTTTTGCCTTGATGTTGGGCTTAGCTGACTCTGGAATAGAAAGTGAGGCTGGTGACTGTGTCACTCTACTTCATTTAAATCCAATTCTTGCACAAGTCAAGACATCACCATATGATGTCATTGAACCTTTTCAAAATGAATGACAAACAATAATTCTAGCCACTGGTACCTACATCAGTGATAGAAAGGGTAAGGAAAGAAGCACAGATTTTGAAAGTAGGAAGGGACCTCAAAGGTCATCCAGCCCAAGATCCTAGAAACTTAGACAAAACATTATCCGGTTTCTACTTTGAAGCCTCTAAGGGCCTGCTACCTCTGCCAGTGAGCAAGTCCCTTTCACATTAGGATAGTTCTAGTCGTTCAGAACTTATTTTTAAAAACCAAGCTGAAATCTGCCTCTCTGGAACTTCTACTCATAGACCCTAGATTGATTCTCTGGATCTAAGCAGAATAAGTATGCTCCCTTTTCCAAATATTTAAAGGCAGCCATCATGTCTCTTCATGTCTTCTCTGAGCCAAAAATCCTCACTTTAAAAATCACTTCATTAATTCATTCACCTACTATTATTCATTTATCTTTGATTTATTTGTTTACTTAATTTCCCCCCACCCCCTCTCTGTCTCCATCTATCTTTGCATTTTCTCTAGTATTCTCACCATTTTTCTCAGTTTCATAAGAATGTGCTCTAATTTGTTTATATCCTTCCCAAAATGGGTCATCCAGAACTGAATAATGTCTTTTTAATGTTTCCTAGCCTAATCTTGGGCAGCTAGGTGGCACAGTGAATAAAGCACTGGGTTTGGAATCAGGAAGACTCATCTTCACGAGTTCAAATTTGGCCTCAGACACTAGTTGTGTGATCCTAGACAAGTCATTTAACTCTATTTGTTTCAGTTTCCTCATCTGTAAAATGGGCTAGAGAAGGAAATAGCAATCTACTCCATTATTTTTTCATAGAAAACCCCAAAAGGGATCATAAAGAGTCAGACACAACTAAAATGCCTGAACTACATACAGCAGACTTATCAATTGATGTGACTACCAAAGAAAGAAGCCATATTCAGATTTATCCAGTCACTAGTGCTTTTAGAGTCTTTTTAAGGCTGGATTGAGATGCAGCTTTAGGAATTACATTGGTTATCACTCCTCTTTGCTCTGTTTTACTTCCATTAAAACAGGCAGTAAAGAGCTTCTCACCTGTCATGGATGTTTTCTTCTGATCATTGCTGTGCTATGGAAACATGTTGTATTTCCCCAGTAGAATATAAGCTTCTTGTGATCAGGGATTGTCTCACTTTTGCCCTTGTATCTCCATAGTGCTGGATATGTTAGGTACTTAGTTTTTCTTGCTAATTGATGAAGAAATAGTTTCTAACTTCTTTATGCCTAGTCCTAGATTCTTTTCCTTCTGGCTTTGTCTTTGTCATAATCAAAGAATTATTACTGCTTTTAATAGATCTCATCTATAAACATCTATATTTATAAAATGAATGAATGAAAGTGTGTTAGTTTTTAAAGTCTGACCATACTTATTTTAAATAATGAGCTCCCTTCATCCGTCTAAAAGGATTACATTAATAAAAATTCAATTTAGACACATTTTCCCCTCAATCTTACCTGTGCAGCTTTCAATGATCTCTCCCTTCTAAACCCCCATCACCAAAGTCAGTGGTCTTTTCTACATTCTCACTCTCCTTGTTTTCTCTGAAGCATTTGATATTGGTGCACAATCTTTCCCTTCTCAGATTTTCTTTTTCCTTCCTTTTCATGATACTATATTAAGATGTCTTTTCCTACTCTTCCTTCACTTCTCAGACACATCTCTTCTCCCTTTAATGTGAATGTTTCCCAAGGTTTGGTTTTTATTTACTCTTCTTTTATTTACTCTTTTATTTGCTACTTCTGCTGCTTCCTTTTTTACATTGATGTTTAAGTCCTAACTATTTCTCCTAAGCTCTAAATCCTACATCTCCAACTGCTGGTAGGACATTTTCATTATATGTGATATTGTTACCTTAAACTCAATATGTCTAAAATTCAACTCATTCTTTTCCCTCCCAATCTGACTCTTGCTTATCTTTTATTTGTTTATGTCATTCTTCTGGTCAATTTTAAAATTTAAATGAATAAGCATTTATTATGTGAAGCAAGATAGATACAAAGAAGAAAATTAAAATGAACCCTGGTCTTAAAGTACTTTTTGTGGGGGCAGAGGAGAGAAGGATACAACAGGTATAAAAGTAGAGTAAAAATCAAATATGTATAAAATAAATACAAAATAATTGGTGGAGGTGATAGAGTAGGGAAAAACAGGCAACAGGATAACATTGACTGGCTGGTGTGTGTATGAGGAATCAAGGAAAGGCCATATGGAAGGTGGCACTTGAGTTGAACTTTTTAAGAAGAAAAAGATGCCAAAGAGGCAGAGATTAGGAAGGAGTACATTCCTGGCATAGGACACAGCCCATGCAAAGGCAATGAAATGAGAGGTAGAATTTCATTTTACTGGAATGTGAAATGCACGTCTGGCTCAAATTTTAGAGCTCTCTTGATTTTTCCCTCTCTACCACTCCAAAATCCAAGTAGTCACTGAGCTTTGTTGATTCTTCAAAATGTTTGAATCTCATCATTTTTTTCCTTGTTTAATGTAATTCTCCCAATCCAAGTCTTTTATCTCCTCATCACTGTGCTTCTGTAAAAGCCTCCTGATTGGTTTTCATGATTCTAGTCTGCACTCTCCAACCCAATCTAAACAATGCAGCCAGATTAACCTTTCAAAAATTTGTCATATTACTATTCTGCTTAAGAACCAATAAGAACTACCCATGATTTCTTAGTTAAATTTCAAAACTCAAGCCTTACATTTGAGATCCTTTACAGTGTGGCTCCAGTGTACCTTGCTATGTAACCCTTCCAATTCTAAATAAACTACATTGAATTTCTGAACATATACTTTGAATTTCTTCCTTTCTTCTGTGAAAAGCACTAGTTATGGAGTTCAAGTATCATTTCTATCTGTGTGACCTTGGAAAAAATAACTTAACTTCCCTGGTCTCATTTTCTTCATCTGTAAAATGAGGACATTGGACTAGATGACCTATGATGTTTCTTTCAGCTTTAGATCTTGTATCCTGTGGAATATTCTCTTTCTCCCTTTTACTGTTGTTCAATTGTTTTCAGTCATGTCCCACTCTTCTTGACCTCATTTTGAGTTTTCTAGGCAAAGATACTGGAATGGTTTGCCATTTCCTTCTCTAGTTTGTTTTATAATGAGGAAACAGAGGCAAACAGAGTTAAGTGACTTGCCCAGGACCACATAGCTAGTGTTTTAGGCCAGATTTGAACTCAAGAAAATGAGTCTTCCAGAATCCAGGCCCAGCACTGAGCCACCTAGTTGCACACGTTCTGTCTCTCTTCCTATATAAATTATTGCTGTAGGAAAATACAATGTCAGCTAGAAGGAATGTTAGAGGCCAGATAATTCTATTACTGCATCCTGTCCATCATTTAAGAATCAAACCAAAACTCATCTTCTCAATGACCATGCCAGTTGATGATGACTTTTCCCTTCTTGCCTGTACTATTCACATTTAGTATCTATTGCTAACAAACTATCTAATGATCAGAGACTTTGCAAACCATAAAATGCTAAAGAAATGTAATAGGCCACCATTAATGTTATTCTTTCTGACTTGTGGAAGAAAAAAAAACCCAATTCATTTTTTCTTAAACCCTTACTTTCTGACTTGGAATTAATACTATTGCTTCAAAGGCAGAAGAGTGGTAAGTGTTAGACAATTGAGGCTAAATGATTTGCTCAGTCACACAAATAGGAAAAGGCTGAGGCTAGATTTGGACTCAGGACCTCTAGTCTCTAAGTCTGGCTTTCTCTAACCTAGCTACCCCAAAACCTGATTCATTTTTTTTATCTTTGTAGTCAAGTACCTGCCACATAGGGATAGGGATAGGGACTAGGTCTGTGCTTTCCTTGGTATAGGAAGCTCTCCAAAGAGGAACCTACCTCTACCAATGCACACTAGTACCTTCTCTGCGACTTACAGTCTTGAATTTGGGGTAGGTGGTAGGTTAAGTCAGTTGTCTGCATTCATACAATCATTAGATGTAAGGGATAGAACTTGAACTTAGCTCTTTCTGATTCTAAGGCCAGCTCTCTTTCCTCAATATCTCACTTCTTCAGCTGGTACACAATTGTTGTTGGTGCTCATTCAATAATATCTAAGATTTCATGACCTCTTGGACCAGAGTATCCCAATACTGTCCATGGAATTATCATGACAAAACTGCTGGAGTGGTGTACAATTTCCTTCTCCATTGGCACACAGTAGGTACTTAATAAATGTTCTATTTAATTATGTTAGAAATGATCTTTTCAAGACTCAAGTCTTATGTTCCCGCAGGCTAAAAGCTCTCTGAGGGTAGGAATAACTCCTATACTTTCTAGTATCTCCTGTGCCTACCACAATCTGAGATGTTCAACAAATATTTGTTGCCTACTTGATAGATGTATTGAAGCTGCTCAGTTTGAAATAGAAGACATGTAAGAAAGGGGAATAAAAAGATCTATGGCTTTTTGCCACCTGTAAAAGGATTCAGATGTAGAGTGAAGCTACTACCCAGGAGTCAGGACACCAGAACTAGGTGGCAAAGCAATACTGTCACCTTACCCACCAAGCCAAATTAACAATAGCTGGTGTGATGGCTTTAATGATTCTACCTCTTTGAAGCTAGACACATGAAGCTCTTACTTCACTGACAAAAAGCTCTGGAGAGAGTCCTGACTTAGCAGGAAGCCTAAGTAAAGTCTTTTATGAGGTGAGGGACTTTTTTTGAGGGATGTAAATAACAGGTTGAGGGGAAGGTTGTTTGAAAATTCTGTAGAGTAAAAATAAAGGTGTGGTATCTGTCCACACCCATTTCTGAGGGGCTATAAAGGCTACTAGGTGGACAATTACTCCATAACCCCAGGGGCTCTGGTAACAAGACTTCTGTATCCAACCGAACAACCAACCACCATATTAACCACCATGCCTTACAACTGCTGCCTGCCCAGCATCAGCTGCCGTACCAGCTGCTCCTCCAGGCCCTGCCTGCCTCCCAGCTGCCATGGCTGCACCCTCCCAGGGGCCTGCAACATCCCTGCCAATGTGGGCACCTGTGGATGGTTCTGTGAAGGCTCCTTCAATGGCAATGAGAAGGAGACCATGCAGTTCCTGAATGACCGCCTGGCCAACTACCTGGAGAAGGTGCGGCAGCTGGAGAGAGAGAATGCTGAGCTGGAGTGTAGGATCCAGGAGTGGTGCCAACAGCAGGTCCCCTACGTGTGTCCAGACTACCAGTCCTACTTCAGGACCATTGAGGAGCTCCAGCAGAAGGTATTAGGTGGGTGGGTGGGCACCTCAAAGTCATTCTGAGACTTGACAGCAGAGATGAAAAGAATAAGAAATATGAGAAACCACTTGTATTGTGAAACTAGGCAAGACATTCCATTCAGATGTAAGATTTTTGAGATTTGACATTGGAATTGCCTCTCATTAAGGGGATGGCCAAGTTTTTGCCCAGATCATCCTCTGTCTTTCAATGACTGATTAAATGTGAACATTTACATAATGCTAACCATATAGAGGAATTAACAGCACTTTGCATAGGAGAGCTATAATTATGAGTTGCTTCTGAGCACTTGTAAGCCATGCACCAGAGCCTGTTGTTCACCTGATGTATGAGAAATAGAGTCAAAGACATTGGCAGAGTTTAGTTTTTCTGAATATATCTCATTCATCTTTCTGATTTGGTTTTCAGTTGACCACTCAATATTTATTAAGCTTTTGCTACCTTTCCTTTTTTTTTAATCATGTGAAAGAGTAGAATGGGCTTTGGGTAATCTTCTCCACTCTCAATCAATCTGAATTTCTATTTCCTAGTCAATAAGTTAGTAAAAAAATTATTAAGTGCCTATTATGTACTAGGTACTGTGATGACCACTAGGGATACAAAGAAAGATAAAATCAATAGCTTTTGCTCAGAAGTGGTTTCCAGAGGGCCTATAAACTGTGTGGAACCAAGAGTAGGAATATCTGGAAGTATGTGTAGTATGTATATATATATATATATGTATATATATATATATGTTACTGAGAACCATATAAAATCGAAGGAAGTGATTATTTTCAAAGAGAACAGTATATTGGGAAGAGTCTCTTTACTTGGTCATATGTTTCATGGATGATTTTTCAGAGTTTCCAGTAAATTTATGTTGGCAAGGAATGACCTTTTACAGTCCAAATAAAGGATACTTTGGTCAACTAGCCAATGTTTGAGGGGACAAGTTATTCAACGTCTACAGATGACTGGCTACTCTAACACCTTGTTCCCTGTGTGCCCTATTGGAATATTCCAGATATTGTGCACCAAGTCTGAGAATGCCAGGTTGGTGGTACAAATCGACAATGCCAAGTTGGCTGCTGATGACTTCAGGACCAAGTGAGTTGACTACTGATTAACTTGTAGGAATCAGGGATGGGAGGAACCTCAGAAGTCTTATATTCCAACCCTATTTTATAGTTGAGGAAACAGAGATCCCAGAAAGATAAAGTTACTAATCCAAAGTCCATGCATGTAGCATTTTGGAACCATAGATCTAGAGTTAGAAGTGACCTTAGTTCATGTTTTTGTGTCCCCTTCTCCTTTTATAGGTGAAGAAACTGAGGTATAGAGAAGGGACTTATTCAATGTTGCCCAGATAGTAAGCAGCAGAGTTTCAATTAGATCTCAAGATATTCTGGCCCTCTCTGGACATGGAAGTCCAATAATTTCCCCATCATATGACAGCTATCTCTCTTTTCCCATTAACTTCTCTAGTCTACTTCCTCCTCTACCCATCATTGATGGTACCTAAGGCCCTTCTCTGGAATTTTTACCAGTTATTTATATCTATATATCTATATCTATCAGGATCATAGATCATCAAAGCCAGAAGGTTCTTCAGGAGATCTCTAGTCCAACCTCCTGCTTTGATATAATTGAGGTTCAGATGAATTGAAGTGACTTAACTAAGATTCTATAGTGAGAAAATGTTGAGTCATTGAGGTCTTCTGTTTTCAAATCTTTGTTTCCCTTTGTTGTGTTATTTCCCTTGCTTCACCCAGAGCAAATATCAGGTATGTTGGAAGTGACTTTTTTGGGGAATACAAATGATGGCTGAACTTCCTTTTCCTAGTAGTAGTCTCATTAGCTCTTAATCATTTGTAAAACTTTAAATAGTGTGCTCTTGACTGATGTTTAGGCTTTTTGGGAAGGGGAGCTCTGAGGAAGGGTACACAGCAAGATAATCTTTGAGACCTTAATGAAAGGGGTCTCAGAAGTTTCAGTATAGTTTTAAGTCAACTTAAAGGTATAAAGATGATTAAAGAAATGGACAGAAATGGCTGCTATAACTGCCAGGTACTAATTAGAAGTAGAAGGATGAATCTGTAGAGTCGAAGTCAGGATCATTACCATCTCTTGTTCCACTGATCATCACCTCCTGGGGTCACAGGTACGAGACTGAGCTGTCCCTGCGCCAGCTGGTAGAGGCTGACATCAACAGCCTGCGCAGGATTCTGGATAATCTGACCCTGTGCAAGTCTGACCTGGAGGCCCAAGTGGAGTCCCTTAAGGAGGAGCTGCTCTGTCTCAAGCAGAATCATGAACAGGTAAGACATGCTGAGCCCTTGTGGGACCTGAACATGTTGGAACCTGCTATAGCAAAGAAAGAGAGGTAGGAAGTAGAGAGGCCATTTGTTATGCTCCTGGGAGCTAGGGAAGTTATTTTAGTAACACAAATCTGAATACATAAAATAGAGATTGAGTAATCCATAAAGTGGATACATGATTTGGAATTTGAATGTTTTGCTTGAGGCCACACACCTGAGCAAAAAGAAAAACTGATGCATACATTAATGAAATAAGGTCAGTAACAGGGCAGCTTTCTATGGACTCATTTTTATGCATTCATAATGGATACTCTTATGGCTTTAGAAGGAATATGAGAGAGAGCTTGAATTGGCTTTGGGACCTCTTTTCATGACAGAAAATTATTCTGAGGCCTGAACACAGAAGTATCCCAAGATCACATGGCAAATTAGTAGCATAATTGGGGTCAGAAATGAAAATGCAAGCCTTCCTCCTAATCTAGTGCTCTTGGCAGCATACCACAGTATGCTGAATTCCCACAGATTTGTGGTTTGATTAGTTTTATTTAGAGATTATGCACTTTGACTCTGTGGCAGCCTGTGGGAATGTGTGTTGGTGAAGATTAATAATGAAATAACTAGACCTTTTCTTTCATGGGACTTCTGCATCCCCTGCAAGAACCAAACATGTTATTGAGCAGTTCGGTTCTGTTCAAGGACATTTTCAGTATTTTTCTCCTTTCCCCTCCCTCCCTCCCTTCCTCCCTCCTCCCTTTCCTTTTTTTCTTTTGTGTTCTTCCTTTCTTCATTTGCTTTATTGCTTTTTTCCTTCCTCGCTTCCACTCTTCTTTCCTTCCTTCCCTTTGTCTTTCCTCTTTTTTGTTCTTTCCTCCCTTTTTGCAGGGTAGAAAGTTATTGGGATCTTTGTGTTCACTTTGATTCTTTTCTTCCCCAGGAAGTCAACACCCTGAGATGCCAGATTGGGGAGCGTCTCAACGTGGAGGTGGATGCTGCGCCAACTGTGGACCTGAACAGGATCCTGAATGAGACTCGGGCTGAATATGAGGCCCTACTAGAGAACAACCGCAGAGATGCGGAGGAATGGTTCACCACTCAGGTGAGGATTTAGCTTATGCCCACTACAGAACTTGAGGCTTCCAGGGTCCTCATGATCATGTTCTCACCTCTTGTTTCTCAACTTGAAACATTTCAGACAGAAGAACTGAACAAGCAGGTGGTGTCCAGTTCTGAACAGCTACAGAACTTCCAGGCTGAGATCATTGAGCTGAGACGTACTGTCAATGCTTTGGAGATAGAACTGCAGGCTCAGCACAACCTGGTGGGTAGTTTTAACACTGGATAATAGAATAGACCTACAAAAAGTTCTTAATAAGCCAGAGCATTCAGCTAATTTGAGTGAAATAATATTTAACAGGAACAAATGTAAACTATTACAGCAAAGTCCAAATAATCAACTTCATAAATGTAAGAAGGGGAAGGAATAGCTATGTAGCAGCAGTTTTCTGGGAAAGACCTGGGGAATTTAGTGAACTGTAAGCTCAATGTGAGTCTACAGAGGGATATAGTAGGCAAGAATGCTTATATAATCTTAGGCTGCATTAAACTGAATGTGTCATCCAGGCCTGGGGAGGTGAGAAGTTCTCTTTTTTCTACCCTAGTGAGATCCTATCTGGAATAAATGTGTGCAATATATGCCACATATTTAAAAGTAGGTCATAGATGAAGGCAAACAAATTGGTGAAAGGTATTGAGGTCATTTCAGATAAGGCCTGAATGAAGGAACTAGGAGGTTTAGCCTGGAGAAGACCTAAGGAGGATATTAATAGGTGTCTTCAGGTTTTTGAAAGGGACCCATATGGTAGAAGGATCACATTCGCTTTGCTTTGGTAGCTGGGTTTTGAAGTGGTAAATTTGAGATTGATGATCTAAAAAGCCCCTCTAACCTCCTAACAATTTGAACTGTCCCAACGTGGAATGGGTTGCCTTGGGAGGTACTGGGTCTCCCATCAGTGGAGGTGTTTCAGCAACAGTTGTGTGAGACCATTTGTCTGGTGTGCTATAGATGCAATTAATGTTCAGGCATGGGTAGGTTTTGAATAGTATTTGAGGTCCCCAAGAGAGTTCTCTGCTTTGTGGCAATTATGATGGTAGGAAACGTGAGAAAGGAGAAACATCTGAATTTTTGGGAAGTCAATACTGTAATGAACGAGGAGCAGTTATCATTCCTGACATTTGTTCTTCTTCTCCACTACAGAGAGATTCTCTTGAAAACACTTTGACAGAGACAGAAGCCCGTTACAGTTCTCAGCTATCTCAGTTACAATGTATGATCACCAGTGTGGAATCCCAGTTGGCTGAGATCCGCGGTGACCTTGAGAGGCAGAACCAAGAGTACCAGGTCCTTTTGGATGTCAGAGCCCGACTTGAATGTGAGATTGCCACATACCAGGGTCTGTTGGAGAGTGAGGACTGCAAGTAAGTACTGTACTGGTGATTTCTTCCAAAGCACTGACACTGATTTTTTTTGGAGGATGAGGTAGAGGGTTGAGAGGGAATGAATATACTCTTGATGTTAATGTATCATTTCGAAAGAGCAGTATGGTAAATGGGGAAGTAACATGTTCCATGGTTATGGAGAATATCTGGGTTCAAAACCTACAAATGGTTTGCAATCTTTGTGACCTTGGGAAGTCTACTTATACTCCTCATGCTTCAATTTCTTCATCAATAAAACGAGGAGGTTGGAATAGACTTCCAATCCTACATCTATTTTCCTAAAAACATGTTGGGGTTAAGTAGGTTGCAGTATATTACCAATGGTAATTTATACTCAAATAGCAGAGTTCAGGTTTTAGATGGGGAATGTATGTTACAGAGATGTCCAATATAGTTATGAAGTCATCATATCTTGGGAAAGATAGGGAGAGTGAATGATAATAGATAGACTGACCAATGACTGCACTGATATACCTGAAATATCAAATAACTTAAAAGAAAGCACAAGGGTATATTCTTTCTTAGAGGATGTATGGGAGGATTGGGATAAGATTTGAACATGGCATGGAGGGGTTGTGTTTTGTTTCTACGGTGGAATAGGGATCCACCTTGATGTGATCACATATCCATCAAATTATTCAAGGACTCATTTGGTAACAAAAGTCAAAGTATAATCCAATTAAATAAAAAATGCATTTTAAAAAAAGCACCAGTTATGCACTAGATACTGTGCTAGGTGCTGGGGATACAAAGAAAAAAACTCTAGAGGTCTCTGTCCTCATATGGCATACCCTACTGTGAGATGATCTTTTTTTATTTGCCTGCCTTCTGACCAAAAGTTACCCATACTAATGCAGCTTTAATAATTTTGTCTCCCCAGACTTCCCTGCAACCCTTGTGCAACAACCAATGCCTGTGGCAAGCCCATTGGCCCCTGCCCAGTCAGCAATCCTTGTGTCCCATGTGCCCCCTGTGGACCTTGTGCCCCTCGCTCAAGATGTGGTCCCTGCAACTCTTTCGTGCGCTAAGTTCCCCAGGGTGGCAAGGAGGAGAAAGAAAGAAAGGGCTAAGTACTACCTGACTCTGGTCCAGCCCTATTTAATCTGAAGACTTCAATAATCTAAACCAATTGCTTCCAGGCAAATGAACACCAGTATGAAAACTTCCCGCCAGTCAAAAAGCACATCTTCAGGAAAATGTGGATTTGATCTCTTTGTCTCTTGTCTCTTACTTGTCTCCTGCTTTCACCTGTTTGCTCCTTCAGCATCTGCTCTTGGGGCATCTCTTGAACTGGGGCTGGAGGGGGGCCCCACTTATAGTGTGTTAGATGCTTTCCTGAAAAACACAAAGCAGGTTGGATAAGACAAAATGATATAATTGTCATTTATATTTTATGTCTGAAACATTTATTTTATAAAATAATTCTATTTAGTGGAATGAGATGAGATGATCATATCATGAAGAGAATATATGTTTCTGGATACCCTTTCTGTCTTTGGAGATTCAGTGAAGATCCTTTGTTATCCTCCTAATAAAAACTTAATTATTCTAGTGCAATGGTAATAATAGCTGTCTTCCCTATTTATTTTGATGTAGTTAGATTCCATGACTAGGTGTTCTTCATATAGATCATGATTTTCCACAACATAAAAATATCCCTATTCATCTCATTTCTAGAGCTAATTTGGGTGTTTGGGAGGAGGAAGGAGGAAAGGAATAGTCAAAGTGAAGATATATATATATATATGTATATATATATATTCATTACTACTCTTCAGGAAATGTGAATTATGAGGTTATAGCCACTAAAAGCCAAATGCTAAATAATGAGAATATGTGGAATGTTAAAAGTCCCTAAGCTCTGATGAGCAATTATGGGACAAATTGAACAAATGCTCTATTTGAGATTTTAGAACCTTTGTTCAAATTCTAGCTTTGCCAGATTTGTCTTTTGCCTTGGAGAAGCTGCCTTAACTTCTGTGGCCTTCAGTTTTCTTCAGAATGAAGGAGTTGGAGTAGATATGGTCTCCTTCAGCTAAAAATCTATGATCCTATGAGTGTATATTGGCTTTTCATGGCAAATTATTAAACTTATCTGGCAAGCAAATAGCCTATTTACTGTTGCTTGAATTTTATTTCATTCACATTTGCTTATCTATATTTGGCTTTATCCACAAACAATGCAAACTATCAACATAAGTATGAAGTCAATGTATTTTGGGAAAGATAGAGATGACAAAATAAAGATTATTTGACTATGAGAGATACTAGTTGATCAAGGAATACAGACTGAGTACTTACCTTCCAAATCATGGTGCAGTGGTAATGGCAGATTGGAAGTCAGAAATGTGGGGGAACTTGAGGTGTACCCCAGGTTCGGGACAGCATGCAAGACTCTAAAACTTCGATTAAAAAAGAGAAATTTATTAATTTGGTATTTATGTTGAATTACCTGGGAAAACAGTACAGGTAGAGAACTGCCTCCTAGAGGAGATGTGTTCTGGGCTTTATATGCCCTTTTGACAACAAGGTCTATGTGACTAGAGAAAGGATGATGATGACATGGTACTGGGTCCCTGGAACCTGAGATGGGGCATGTGATTATGTCCTATGCCTCTAAGCCAAAAGGGGGTGAACTGTCCAGTTTAGAGAACAATCAGTTATCTGAGACATAAAGTAGATGATTATTAGGAGCCAGCTGGGTTATGCCTATCTATGCTCATCAAGAATGAAGGGAGAGGGGGCAGCTGGGTAGCTCAGTGGATTGAGAACCAGGCCTAGAGACAGGAGGTCCTAGGTTCAAAGCCGGCCTCAGACACTTCCCAGCTCTGTGATCCTGGGCAAGTCACTTGACCCCATTGCCCACCCTTACCACTCTTCTACCTAGGAGCCAATACACAGACGTTAAGGGTTTTAAAAAAAATTAAAAAAAAATAAAAATAAAAATAAAAAAAGAATGAAGGGAGAAGCCCTGAAAGCCTCAAACTCACCTTCATAAATGTAAGGAAAAATTTAGTCTTTTAAGTACTCTACACAATCTGGGGGCTTAGGGTGCCTGGGGAAGCCTGTACCCCCATATCAAGAGGATCTAGATTTAAACCTATGGACTAAGTGGAAGCCAATATTTCCTCCTTGAGGCATACATTACTATCGATATTATAAAGAGGTTAATTAGCTAACCTTTAACTTTCTAACTCTGAAAGACTATATATGAACATCAAGTTAGGTTTTTTTTTTTTAAACCCTTGTACTTCGGTGTATTGTCTCATAGGTGGAAGATTGGTAAGGGTGGGCAATGGGGATCAAGTGACTTGCCCAGGGTCACACAGCTGGGAAGTGGCTGAGGCCAGGTTTGAACCTAGAACCTCCTGTCTCTAGGCCTGACTCTCACTCCACTGAGCTACCCAGCTGCCCCATCAAGTTAGGTTTTGTATTGCTATAAAGACAAAAGGAATTCAAAAAATAATGGGTAATGGAGATCTAGGGCTGTTCCTGGATATTGCTCCAGTGAAGCTAAAGGAAGACAATGGATATGCACTGGATTTTAGTGTTCTCATTTACCTTTTTTATTGGTTCATCCAATTACTTCTCTATGATCTTCAATGCCATGAGGTCTCAGTACTGCTTGCTTTCCCCACTTTCTATAACAGTGATATAACCCAATATTCCAATTCCTTGCTGATTTGGAAGGAAACACATGGGGGGACCCACTGTGGCTCAGAGTTGTATCCTTCATATCTTCCATTTCTTCATATGGCTTCTCCTCAATTGAGGGGCTGCTCAACTGAGGGAGAAAAATGGGAAGAAATTTCTTCATAAGTCCCAAGTCCTCAGAAACATGGAAATTTTTAAGAAAAGCCTATTTACCAATATTCCTACCCCATCTATCCTTCAAAACAATTCCTCTGGGTAAGGAGTCATAACCAAAATTTAATTATCTTCCTTCTGAGTCTACCTGTCTATTTCTGCCAAAAGTATCATCATCTTATTAACTCAAAACCTTGACACCTTCTTTAGATTTGTCCTTTTTTACTTTCTCTATATACAACCATAGAATTTTGTGAATTCTTATGTAATTTCTTATATTTGTTTCCTTCCTCTCCATTTTTCTGGTTACCACCAAGATCTCTTCATCCATTGTCTAGATTATTACAACAATCACCTAATTTATTCTTCTCAGATCACAGACACTATTCTTCTTAGGAAGAGGACTAAATACTTCTCTGAAAACACCTGATCTTTACTTTATATTTCCTTTTTTCTCTAATTCTCTATTCCAAATCTCAATATTATTCCCTATTCGTTTTTCCTTTGCTGTTGTTGTAGATGAAAAGGGGAACATTCTTCTTGCAAATTTCAATATCTCTACTTGTATCCAATACCTCTTATCTCATATAGAAGTTTGTATTTGATTTTCTATTTACATTTTTTCCCTCCAGTATAATATGGGATCCTTACTGGCAGGTATATTCTTGTTCTTGTATCTCCAATGTCTCATATCCACAATGCCTAGAACACTTGAGGTGCTAAAATGTTGCAAATGATTGTTGACTGAAAAGGAATTTCCTCACTTAAACTCAAAAACCAAACAATCATGAGGGAATTCCTATGAGAAAGAAAGAGAATGGTAAAAACAAACAATCCCCTCACCAAACAATCTGAGAAAATCTTTCCTCTGCCAATTAGGAATAGTTTTTAGTCTATCTTCCAGGAAGAATAGAAAATAACCCTGAGGCTATGGGCTGACACACAAGAGTCATGAAAGCTCACTGTGTGGTAGAAGCAATATAGCTGTTGCAATTCAATGGAGAAGCAACAGAAGGCACTAGCAGCTCAATGGAGAAGCAGCAAATGGCAACTTGGTGGAGGAAATAGCCCAGCAGATGACATCAGCAGTTGTCTGGGAAAGTAGTAAGTGGAAACTTTGAATGCAGTAGTTTTTCAGCTAGGATGCAAGCCTAGGAGTTTAAGTTTTTAAGGGAAAGAAACCCATTTGTTTTCCTATCTATTGGTGACATAGAAACCTGTATGGGAATGTATATCTTGTGTAGAGGGGGAGGTGATGAATTTTGCTTTTTTAAACTTTCCAATTCTGTTTAATTGGCTTGATTTTGAGCTTTTGGTTTGAATTAAGTTGATATGATAAAATGGAACATTAATTGAGATGTATTAACTGTACCTTTGAATAGATGTTGACCTAAGGAGTATCTTGAACCTAGGAATGTCATTTATAAAGCCACAATGAGGAAGGCCTGGGCTAATTTTGGAAGATGAATCTGGTAGTGCCATGCAGGAGAGAATAGATGGTAAGAAACTGGAGAAGGAAAACTAAATGGGAAGTTATTTCAATAATCTTGGAGAAAGATGACCAAGGCCTACACTAGAGTTACTATACAGTTCATCTTCAAAGAACCAAGATGGGGAGAGCTCAACATCCTACTGAAGGCAACAATGTAAGAAAATGTGAAACAAAAAAATGAGATCTTAGAAAGAAATTTGTTACCATTAAACCTAGACCCATGTTGGTAAGGCCATGGAACAAAATGCCAGGGAGGCATAGGCTCTGTTCCCCCTCTCCACAGCACCTTAGGACATTTTTTGCATGCCCTGCCCCATTGTCCAGCCACCCAATGTGAGCACTTCTTTCCTCCTCTGTCTGGGGTGATGCAGGGGGCTCACAAACATCTTGAAGTTGCACTTTGGTCACTTGATCTCAAAAACGTTCACCAGTGCTGAATTAGACTATTGCAATAGCTACCAAGCAGTGCTTTTTTTGTTTTCATGCTTTTCCTTATACTCATCCTTGCCAGACTAATCTTCTTTGTACATAGTATCTGATTATGACTCCTCAAAAATTTTGAGTGGTTCCTTATTGACTTCTTAAGTTTGTGGTTGCTTGACATTCAAATTCCTCTATATTTCTGATTCTATTTTACCATTCTAATCATAACTAATTTTACTTGCCTCCAGTTTATCATTATACTCCTAAATTACATTTATCTTTGAAAGAGACTTTATTCATTTCTACTTTTGTGTCTTATTTCCTATACTTGGAATGCCCTCCTTCCCATCCTTTAAGGCCCAACTTCAATTCTGCTTCTCAAAGTTTTTCCTGATGTTCTGGTTGGCAAAGACTTTATGCATTGGTGCTCACTCAGATCTTTATTTGTACCTCTCTAATATACATGTAGCATCTGGTAACACCTTTCCCCTTGACTCAAAGATCAGGTTCCCCTAAGGATGGCTACTTCATATTCATGAGGGGCAACTAGGTAGGACAGTGGAGAGCACACTAAGAGTCTGGAGGAATTGAGTTCAAATTTGGCCTCAGACACTGCTTAGCTGTGTGAACCTGGGCAAGTCACTTAACACTGATTGTCTAACTGCTGACTCTTTGGTTTTAGAATTGATGCTAAGTCAGAAGGCAAAATTAAAAAAAACCCAAACAAAGTACTCTGTGGTTTGTCCTTATAAAATATATAGCTCATGAATACTCACAAACATGCTTACCTTCAATTAGTAAGACAGAGAACACACTTATTTCCAAACAGAAGTATCTATCAAAATGGTTTGGTAAGAAAAGTAACAGTTAAATATTTTGTCCATAAACCTGGGGAATGATCTCCTATAAATCCATTCAGAAGTAGGGAGAGTGAACACACAAAGGAGTCATGAACTGAGAGTCATACACATGAGGAATTGAGAGTCATACACACGAGGGAGACATATGACCAGGATACATCAGAGGAGAATGACATCATTATCCCTGATGATTCAGGGCTATAATTCCCTTAATATCCTTGCATTACTCCACTGACTTTGGTCTTCCAGTCTTCCTGATACTCGACTCCATTGATTGCTGGGGAACACAGCTTTTCTGTAGCTTGTGTTGCTCTCTGTTTCTAGCATGGTTGGAAGCTTTGTACTCCAAAGAAGATACGTCAGGAACCATATGAACTAAAATCTTTTTACTTCTTTGAGGAAGAGAAAACTTTGGAAAATCTCTCTGGAATACTAGTTTTCTACTTTGAAACCACTGACCCCATGGAATCTGTAGACAGATTTCAGTGGGAGGCATTTTATGAACTTGGAGGGGAAAATACATCTTTTATTTTATTTTCTACTATAATTGGTTTCCTCTGTAATTTATGAAGTTTTAAAGAAAATAAAGAAAATAGTAAACAATTAGTATTGTTGAAGTGGCAACTTTATTGAGGTAGAAAGTTTCAAAATAAACTCATAAAAATCAATACTATTTCTATAGAGCAGGGTTTGGCAACGTATGGCTCTCGAACCATTTCTGGCTCTTTTGAGGGCCAGATATGGCTCCTTCTGCAGGAGCCATAAAGTCAATTTTTTTTTCAGGCGCTGTTACAGGAGTGTGCACTGTGAGCACTGTACGGCTCTCAAGAAATTACATTTTTTAAAATGTGGCATTTATGGCTCTCATGGCCAAAAAGGTTGCCGACCCCTGCTATAGAGCAACAGAAAATCTAGGAGCAAATAACTGAAAAGGAAGCTATATATATATGTATAATGCATATATGATGTAAATATATAAAATTTCTCAGAGTTAACCTACCAGGATGCACTCGGGACTTGTAGAGGCAGGAGTGTGCTGATAAATGTCTAACAATGTATTTGGAAAAAATGTATGTAAGACATACTTTTAAGTTTAATCTTCATCATGAATACTTTCTTAAATGTAGACAATCAACTTGAGCCCTGATTTATAATTTTTGCTAATTTCTGAGGTGTAAACGTTCACATAGAAAATTTAACAATCAACTCTTTTGACTGCAGCACATCCCTGTAGTAGGTAAAATTATGGTATATTCCTTAAATCAAGAACATTTTGGATTAACAAAAGGGGCATTCTGAATAATAAAAAATAGTAATATTAGTTGAAAAATACTTACAGATTTGTTGTTATTCCAATTAAATTATCATAGGGAAGGGAGTTTACAGGGCTAGATAAGATAATGAAGATAATTTGCAAAGAGGGAAAAAGATCTTAACTCTTGAGAAATGTTGAGAAAAGCAGATAAGAGAAAGACATAGTACTTTCAAAGCTCAAATTATACTATGAAATAGTAATCATTAAAACTGTTTGGGACAAGTTAAAAGAAAAAACTACAAAGATCATTGGGGCAGATTGCTGAAGAATAAAACAGAATGAATCGCAAACAACTCAACCTCACAGGGTTTTTTAGACTCAAGAAAATAAATTACTTGTGGAAGAACTCTATCAAAAATCATGGGGAATCGAATGTAATGGACTTCTGTACTAGCAGCAATGCAATGACCCAGGACAGCTCTGAGGGATTTATGGTAAAGATGCTACCCACATTCAGAGGAAGGACTGCAGGAGAGGAAACATATAAGAAAAACAGCTGCTTGAATGCATGGGTTGGGGTGGACATGATTGGGGATGTAGACTCGAAACTACCACACCAATGCAACTATCAACAATTTGGAAATAGGTCTCGATCAAGGACACATGATAAAACCAGCGGAAATGGGCATCAGCATGGGTGAGGGGGTGCGGGGGGTGAAGGGGAAAGTAGGAGCATGAATCATGTAACCATGTTAAAAACGAATATTAATAAATGTTTAAAAAAATCATGGGGAAACGGAAAACTGGTTGGTAGAATTTAAGTTTAGACAAACAGAACAGGCCATATAAATATGCTAAACATACATGATCTAAATAATAAAGTTATACCATAAAAATTCTAACCGAGCCTGATACTTTTCATAGTTATGGAGATGGGTGGGATTATTTATTAAACAAAGGATGATGATAAATCACAAATGATAAAACATACAATTCCTCAAGACTCAGATAATGGGATAATGGGGACAGCTAGGTGGCTCAGTGGATTGAGAGCTAGGCATAGAGATGGGAGGTCCTAAGTTCAAATCTGGCCTGACACTTCCTAGCTGTGTGACCCTGGGCAAGTCACTTAACCCTTATTGCCTTGCCCTTACTGCTCTTCTGCCTTAGAACCAATACACAGTATTGATTCCAAGAGGGAAGGTAAGGGCTAAAAAAAAAAAAAGACTCAGATAATGGTTAGTATTTTTAGTAATAAAGTATTTTAAAATTAAGGTATGCACATTTTTTAGAAATAATAATATTGTATAATTAAGAGACTACAGTATAGCATAAACATAATTTTTATATGCACCTTGGAAACAAAAAAATGCATGTGACTTGCTTTATGGCAATATTTGCTTTATTGCAGTGAGTTAGGAATTGAACCTGCAATGTACTATTAATAGCCATATGTAGGATTGCCCCGAATCAATGAGATATATAAATAATAATCAAAGTAATATTTAACGTTTAACCTTTTATGCAGAAAATTAGTAAAGATAACAAAAGATGGTAGAAGTTAACATTGGGGAAGTGGTTGAAAAGATACGTAGGATAATACACTGTTGGAGCTGTGAATTGGCCCAACCATTCTGTAAAGCAATTTGGAATTATTACTAAGAAAATAGCTAAAATATCCATATACTTTGACCTAGAGATCTCATTGCTAGGCATATAACTTGAGAACAAAGATAGAAAAGGTATATGTATACTGAACAATTAATACTTTACATTTTTTTTTTTTTTGCATTAGCAAAGGACTAGAAACAAATTGAGTGATAGGTCAGAGGTGTAAGTCAGAGTATAGAGCAGTGGTGGTGAACCTTTTAGAGATGGAATGCCGTGCCTGTCCCTGCCTCTGCCCCTCCAGACCTTGTGCTGTGCCCATCTCTGCCACTGAGTGTCGGGAACACTGCCCTCTTATCCCACATGGGGAGGGAGAAAGTATTCCCATTGGGCTGCTGGGTGTAAGGGAAGGTGAAGTGAGCAATGTCCAGAACAAATATATAGAGGAGTGCTCTACTCCCCTCCAGCTTTGCTGCCTGTGAGCTGCCCATGTTATGCCCCTTCCCAGGCTCCCCCTTCCAATGTGTTCCCATTGGTCTGCTGGACAGAGGGGTGGGTAATGTGAAAAAATGTCCTCAGGCTAGTGGAGAGGAAGGAAGGGAGCTGCTCTGAGTCCCTCTGCCTTTTTAGTAATGAACTCTAGGTGGATAGAGGGGAGGGTGGCCACATGCCCACAGAGAGTACTCTGTGTGCCATCTCTGGCACCTGTGCCATAGGTTCACCACTACTTATATAGATCATGAGTACAGAGTCTGGAAGACTTGAGTTCAAATTTGCTTCAGATACTTATTAGCTGTTTGACCCTGGACAAATCACTTGCTCCTCACCTCAGTGTCCTTATCTATAAAATGAGTTAGAGAAGGAAATGGCAAACCACTCCAGTATCTTTGCCAAGAAAACCCCAAAAGGATTCACAAAGAGTTGGAAATTATTGAAATGACTGAACAATGACAAAAGAAACAAATTCGATGTTCATTGGTTTGAGAATGGTCACACGAATTGTGGATGTAATAGAATATTACTGTGCTATAAGACATGGTGAGCATGAAGAATACAGAGAAGCTTGGAAAAGCTTATATGAACTAACATGTACAATGGCTACATTAATATAAGGAATAAAAATGACAAATGAACCTGAGTAGTATAAAATTATGATCATAATATTTGGTTCCAGAGGACATATGAAATGCACTTTCTTTACTTCTTTAATACAGTGAAGGAAGGCAGAGAAAAGAGGAATTAATGGTTATGGAACTCTGCATACATTGTTGGGCTTGATGTTCTTGTATGATAGTTTTGTTAAGCAATTTTTTCCTCTCTTGGATACTTGAGTATGACATACTGATATATTTGGAAATATAGGTGATAAACAAAATATCAATAAAATAATGTGTCATGTTTTTGTAGCTTTTTATAATTTATAAAGCACTATACTCGCAACATTGCTTTATGGCTGATAAACTGCATTCTCATCTCATTTTTTGTGGAAAAAATTTTAAAAGTATAACTCAATATGACAAATTAATCTCTTTACTTTAGTTAACCATACCTATGAGAAAACTTGGTGCTGAGATTCTGAAGTCATTTTGACATTACTCTCTCTCTGGTGGCACTTTAACCTGTCCATAGGAAAAGTAAGTGGAAAGAAATTTTAAAAATTCTTTCAAGGTGGGCCATGGCAAACTAACCATAGAAAGTATTGACAACATGACCATCTATAAACTCTGTAACAAGTTAAAGGTGTTGGTCTCTGGTACTTATAATAAAGAGGAAGATTCATAATGAAAAACATCATCATTGTTTTCTTAATGATAATTCAGCTTAAGATGGGGATGATGGAAAGAATCCATAGAGGCAAACTCTGATGGACTTTAAGGGTATATTACTGAATGGCACTGAGAAATTGCTTTTAACCAGTCCCCCTTTACCCCACCCTTATTTTATTCTCCTTTCCACTCCCTTCTTTCTTATTCCCCTCCTATTTCTCTTTAGGGTCTTTTAATCTCCCCCCCCCCACTTTTCTCTTCCTTTTAGTACTCCTCTCCCCATACTTCCCTTCCTTATTTCCTTCTGCTTCTCTATAGGGTAACATAGAATTCTATACTCCAATAAAGCTGGCTGTTCTTCCCTCTCAGAACCAAATCCACTGAGAGTAAGGTTTAAGTATTACCTATCACCACTCTCTTTCTCCCCTTCTTATAGTAGTACTCCCCTTCCCGCACCCCATGTGCCTCTTTATGTGGCATAATTTACCTCATTTTATCTCTTTCTTCATGTTTCTCTTAGTACAATCCTCTTTTTACCCATATTTTTAACATATCTTCTTAAACAGCTTAATACCATAACCTCTGCCTATGTGTAGTTCTTCTGTTTACAGTGATAATGAAAACATTTTTAAGAGTTATAGATATCATTTTTCCATGTAGGAATATAATCAATTTGACCTTATTGCAGTCCTTAAAATTTCCCCCCTCTTTCTTGCTTACCTTTTTATGGTTCTCTTGAATTTTATATTTAGACATCAGATTTTCCATTTATTTCTGGTCTTTTCTTTAGGAATACCTAGAAATTTTATGTTTTATTAAATGCCCATACTTTCCCCTAAAAGTATATAGTCAGTTTTGATGGGCAGGTGACCCTTTGTTGTAGTCTCAGTTGGCACTGAGAAATATTGATGAGAAATTCAAGATTAGGGAAATATTCACCCACTCACATTGAATTAGGCAAATCTGCAACACATGGTTGCTCCTGGTCATGTTCTCATTTTTAGTTAAAGGAGAGGTTATTTCAGGATTCTTTTGATGCTGTTCAATTAATGGATAAGCAATTATTAAGTACCTCCTATGTTCCAGATATTGTTCCTAGGAAGAAGACTGAGGTAGTGTATTTCTACTGAGGGTCATTTCTCTGCCGTCATCAGATGGTATCTTGTCCCTTATCTTCTGAACTGTTCTATTAAATTATAAAATACTAACAATTGAAAAGAATGTAGAGACCATGTAGTTCAACTGTCACTTGTGGATAAGGAAATCTGAAATGTACAAAAACAAGTGATTTGCACAGAATCATAGAATATGAGATTTGGAAAGATACTCAGTGGTCATCTAGTCTGATCCATATCTGAAAGGAATCCCCTCCTTAACATCCTTGACTAGTGGCTATCCAGTCTCTACTTGGTGAGTTTCTTCATGGGCACCTCTTGAGATAGTTCATTCCAACTTTAGACAGTTTCAGTTATTATGAAGATCATTTATGGGCATTAAGCCTAAATTTGCCTTTATACAAATCTAGCTATTTCTCTGAGTTCTATTCTCAATATATTAGTCTAATCCCTCTTCCATATTGCAACATTTCAAATTCCTGAAGACTTGTTTTCTATCTTCCCTGAGCCTTCTCTTTTCCAGATTGAGCATACCCAGTTCTTTCAGCCTATCCTCATATGTATGATGGATACAAGTTCCTTCACCATCCTGGTTTGTCCTCCTCTGTACGTGCTATAGTTTATCATTGTCCTTTTCAAACTGTGGTGTTCAGAACTGAACATAGTAAACCAGGTGAGGTCTGACCAAAGCAGCAAACAGTAGGATTGTCATCTTTCTATTCCTGGAAGCTCTGACTCTTCTAATGTATCCCAAATCACATTGGTATTCTTGTCTACCATGTTATATATATATATATATATGTGTGTGTGTGTGTGTGTGTGCGTGTGTGTGTGTGTGTGTGTGTATCCCTACACACACACACACACATATTATTCTATAGACAACGAACATGTCTCTCTATATATTTACATATATTTAGGTTTATTAAAACTCACAGATCTTTTTTCAGGCTATTGTCTGATATTTGGAACTCATGTATGATTTTAATTTATTCCTATTAAATTTAATTATTAGATTCAACTCAATGAATTAGCTTGGAGTTTCTAAAAGTGTGATCTAGAGTAGATATGTCAAAGAAATACAGGAACCAGATTCAAATGTAATTAGAAAATATTTTAAAAAACAAAAATACACTGGGCAAACTATTTCCCAAGGGCCAGTTCCAGGCCATAGTTTGCCCATCACTGCCCTAAGTAATTCTCTAATCACTATGCCCCCACATCCAGATGTAGTTTAGGGAATTGTTTAAGGCAGTGATGGGCAAACTACGGCCTGGATTTGGCTCGTGGGGAATAGTTTGCCCATCACTGCAATTGATCATAGATAATGCTGTTATGTGATTTCTAAGGTAATATGCTGCCCATAGGGATCTTTATTTATAGTTTAGTGGTCCACCATTTCTGTTTGAGTTTGACAGCATTAGTTTGGGGCTCCAAACTAAGATATTTTAATCTCTAATATGATAATATCAATATATATAATCTATATAGACAAAAACTCTTGGGAGGGAATCCTCAATTTTTAGGGGCGCAAATG
The DNA here is from genome assembly GCF_016433145.1 of Gracilinanus agilis. Classification (NCBI taxonomy): domain Eukaryota; kingdom Metazoa; phylum Chordata; class Mammalia; order Didelphimorphia; family Didelphidae; genus Gracilinanus; species Gracilinanus agilis. The sequence continues at coordinate 190,933,911 of NC_058133.1, forward strand.
GGTGCCGAGTTGGAAAAGTTTGGGATGAATCTTTTTTTAACCATTTATTAATATTCATTTTTAACATGGTTACATGATTCATGCTCCTACTTTCCCCTTCACCCCCCACACTCCTCCCACCCATGGCTGATGCACATTTCCACTGGTTTTAACATGTGTCATTGATCAAGACCTATTTCCAAATTGTTGATAGTTGCATTGGTGTGGTAGTTTCGAGTCTACATACCCAATCATGTCCACCTCAACCCATGTGTTCAAGCAGTTGTTTTTCTTTTATGTTTCCTCTCCTGCAGTTCTTCTTCTGAATGTGGGTAGCGTTCTTTTCCATAAATCCCTCAGAACTGTCCTGTGTCATTGCATTGCTGCTAGTACAGAAGTCCATTACATTTGATTTTACCACAGTATATCAGTCTCTGTGTACAATGTTCTTCTGGCTCTGCTCCTTTCACTCTGCATCAATTCCTGGAGGTCTTTCCAGTTCACATGGAATTCCTCCAGTTTATTATTCCTTTGAGCACAATAGTATCCCATCACCGGCATATACCACAATTTGTTCAGCCATTCCTCAATTGAAGGACATGCCCTCCTTTTCCAGTTTTTTGCCACCACAAAAAGCACAGCTATAAATATTTTTGTACAAGTCTGTTTATCTATGATCTCTTTGGGGTACAAACCCAACAATGGTATGGCTGGATCAAAGGGTAGGCATTCTTTTATAGTGCTTTGAGCATAGTTCCAAAATCGAAAGTAAAAGAACTATTGAATTAATAAATAAGACTAGAAGCTGGTATTTTGAAAAAAAAAAACAGATAAAATAGACAAAGTACTGGTCAATCTAATAAAAAAAAGGAAAGAAGAAAACCAAATTGACAGTATCAAAGATGAAAAGGGAGACCTCACCTCTAATGAAGGGGAAATTAAGGCAAACATTAAAAACTATTTTGCCCAATTATATGGCAATAAATATAACAATCTAGGAGATATGGATGAATAATTACAAAAATATAAATTGCTGTTCTATCTTGAGAACTTTATGCAACTTGATTCTTATTATGCAGTATTTTAGCCATACTTCCCAGTCTTGTGTTATCTGCAAATTTGATAAGTATGCTATTCTTGCCTTTGCCCAAGTCATTGATAAAAGTGTTATACAACAGGAGGTCCAGCATAAATTTTTGGAGGACTCTGCTGGAGACTTTCCATCATGCTTACAACTGAACAACTACTCTTTGAGCTTAGTCAACTTTCAGCCAATCCTGAATCCATCTTAATGTAGTGCTGACTAGTCTCCATCTTCTAGCTAGGTAGGTAGTTAGATGGCACAGTAAATAGAATGCTGGGCCTGGAGTCAGGAACACCTAAGTTTAAATCCAAGCCTATATGTATTGTATTTTATAGTGACCTCTACAAGGTTAGTAACACTGTCAAATAAATAAATAAAGGAAGGAAGAAGAAAGAAAGAAAGGAAGAAAGAAAGAAAATGACCATGTAATGACCTGTTCTCTATAGAACCATGCTGTTTCTTTGAAATCATTTCCCTTTCTAAATGTTTACTGACCATCTCTTTAGTAGCTTATTCTAGAGATTTTCTAGGAATAGAAATAAAACTTACTAGTACATATTCTGTAGACTGGTTTTTCTCCTTTATTGAAAATTGGGATAATTGATCTATATTATCTTGTGTTATCTTTCCACATCTTCCAAATGCTATTGACAATTGTTCAGTAAACAAATCCACTAGCTCTTCAGCACCTCAGGATGAGGTTCATGTGGATCAGGTGACTTGAATTCATCAAGGGTAAATAAAGTACTCTCTTACTACCTTTTTACTTAGTTATTTTTATTTTATTTTCCCTCTTTTTTCTCTTCCACTGCAAAGGTTATTCTCCTTGGCAGAGAAAACAATAGCAAAGTGACTCAAACAATTGTGCCTTCTCTCTTGTTAGTTATTGTTTTCCTTTTGTCTACTCTAGGAAAAAGTCTTATCCTTTCTTTGATCTTCCTACTCGATATAATTTTACAAAAATGCCTTCTCATTGTCCTTAATGGTCCTTGCCAGTTTCAGCTCAATTCATTCTTTAACTGTCATGCCCCTCATTCAATATTCATTTTTACAGGATTATATCATGATTTTATATTCATATTTGTGTTTTCTTTGCCTTTATTTTTGGTCATCTGTTTCTTTAAAAATGTAAATTGGTTGGTGAACTCCCTATGCATTCACATCTATCTTTTCATAGAATAAACAACTCTGATTTTTTTCTTCTCACTGGAATTATTTCTCTTTTTAACTTCACAATTTAAATTTTGGATGCCTCTTATTTCGACTTTGATGACTTTCTTTGCAGCTGATAGCATATTTCCTTTGAAATCTACTTTCCCAAAATCTACAGTACATTGTAGACAGGCCTCTAATTTTCTTTTTCTTTACCATAAACTCTGGATGGGAGTGATCACAAGTTATGGTCTCTTAATTGCCAAATATAATGACTTCTCAATCTTCATCCTTTTTTTTACCCCCCCCCCCCCTTAAACCTTTTACACTGTTGATCTTAATTGCTCCAGAAAGCCTGTTTCAGTCAACTTTGTGGCCATAGGAACAAATTGTTCTCATCTGCCTGTTCCACTGGGATTTGTCTTCACATGCCTGTGATACAGTCTTCTAGCTAACTGATGATTTTAAGGCCTATCAGTGACTCTTAACCTAGTTTAGCCCTTCTATGAGATAGTTTTGCTGGAATGTGACTATTGCACCAGTTATAACTTCTTGAAGCCACAAGTGAGAGCTGGGTGAAACGTGGACAATAAAGGTAGATAAACAGTCCTAAAAGAGTCTAAGCAAACCTTCGTATTAATGGTGCTAGTCTTTCCCTGAACATTATTGACGGGTTTTTCTTGGAGTTTCCATTTTGGTAAGGGACTGGATGAGTCAGCTTCCATTTTTTATTTCTCCTCTTTCATCTATGTTTCTGATTTTCCATACTTTTAACACCATGCTCCCATTTGAGTCCTTTTGTCCTACTAGGTACACATAGTTTATAGTCTAATGACAAAATCACACTTGTTTCTTCTTCCATTTATCTTCACTCAACTGCCCTCCATTATGCTTTTCTATACTCTTAAATTTCCTTACATGATCATGCCTTCTTCATTAGTTCCTTTGATAGTCTTGGTCTTTTGTTCTTCTAGATGAACTTTGTTATATTTTTTTATAATTCTATAAAAAAGTTTTTTGGTAAAAGGTGAAAGATTTACATGATCTAAAGAGAAACTAGTATCTCAGTGGATTGAAAGCCGAGGTCCTAGGTTCAAATCTGGCCTCAGATACTTCCTAGTTGTGTGACCCTGGGCAAGTCACTTATCCTCCATTGCCTTTCTTCTGCTTACCCTTCTGCTTTAGAACCAATACACAGTATTGATTCTAAAATGGAAGTTAACAGTTTTTAAAAAGTTTCTTGGTAGTTTGATAGGTATGGCACTGAATAAGTAAATTAGTTTGGGTAGGATTGTCACCTTTATTAGCTTGTCCTACCCATGAATAATTAATGTTATTTTCCAATTGTTTAGATCTAGTTCTATTTATGTGGAGAGTGTTTTTTTTTATAATTATGTTCATATAACTCCTATGTTTGTCTGAAAAGATAGATTCCAAAATATTTTATATTGTCTGGAGTGGTTTTAAATGGAGTTTCTCTTTCTAACTCTTGCTGCCAATTTTTGTTGGAAATACATAGAAATGCTGTTTCTTATATAATCAAACTTGTCTACTTTCTTTTAAATTATGGTCTTGTTTGATCAAAACCTCTTCTTCTAGCCATATTTGTTATCTATTTTCCTGCACTTCTAATTTGTTCATGGAATGACCTAGTTTATACATACACAGATATATATGTATCTATATACATCGATACATAGGTAAACACACAAATATGTTCTATTTCCATTTACCACCTATTGTGGTATATGGTGTGAATTGCTAGTCTAAAGTTTTTCAGTTTCTGTCAAACTGCTTTCCACTTTTCTCAGAAGTTTTTTTAAGTCATTATGCTAGTAGTTGGAATTCTTGGACTTATTGAACAATAAGCTACTATGTTCTTTGCTTTGGGGTCTTGTGTACCTAACTTCTGTGACCTTTCTATTTTTTTTTTAAACTAGTATCAATTAGTTGCAATGATTATTGCTTTGTAATACAAAAAGTATAGTGAACATTTGCACAGAACTTTCAGGTTTACAAAATGCTTTAGAAATATTTAATTTTACAATATGGAAATGTGTTTTGTGTGGTAATCCATGTGTAACACAGATTGAATTGCTTGTCCTCCCAACTTTAGAGACCAGAAGTTCTTTTTTCCCTTTATGTAGTTTCCCTTAGGTGTAACTCTCTGCTGGGCTCTATGAATAAGTGTCCAGAGCCAGAATTTCTCTTCAATACTAGAGGTTGCATTCCCCAAAGTTGAAGTCATCTTTGGGGTACTATCCTTCCATCTTCACTCTAATATAGGCACTTCTTCCATTGTAATCCAAACCTTTCTGGCAGACTGTGCTACCAGTGGTTGTCAGCCAACACAAATTTCCCTATTTCCCATTTTTGAAAGAAGACATATCACATATATAAGAAAAAACTCATAGAAAACAAGGGAAGAAATGGCATGGTTCAATGTATTCATACTCAAGACCTTTTGAAGCTGTCTTGGGTCCTTGCATTGCTAATAATAGTTTAGTCCTTTCATAGTTGACAATTGTGTAATATTTCTGTTACTGTATATACAATGTTCTCCTGATTCTGCTCACTTCACTTTGCATCAGTTCACACAAATCTTTCTAAGTTTTTCTGAAATCATCCCATTTGTCAATTTTTATTTCCCTTCTGAAGGGCACCTAATTTTCACTAATTTTCTATAGGAAGTTGCCAATCTATGATTACTGATACTAATTAATGTATGCTGGGGGGTAATGAATAATTTCATCCCACACAAGACCATCCTATTATGGGGAGTATAATTTTGGGTGTGCTCGCACCCTCAGAAATCACTCTAATGAGTAGACAAGAGACTTGATAAGATGCTGGCAGAGAAAAAAGTGACTTTATTCGGAGAAAACAGCAGACAGTGGGGGAAAAGGGGGAAGGGAGAGGGAAAGGGAAGGAAAAGGGATTTTGCCCACACAAACTGCTTGCTCGGGACAAAAATGTCCTCTCTCCTAGGTACAATCACAGACTTTTACAATAATCCTGATGCAAGATTCTCCTCCTCTCCTCTATCCAATCTGACAGAAGGTAGGGGGAGAGAGTTGTGATATTTCAAGTCTAGAGTGCATGATTTTCAACATTAGGTACCCCTAAGAGCCCTGTGATAAAAAAAAAAAAACCATGACTATCATGGAGTTTTCATCTTGGGACAGTAAAGATACAATTGAAACAGCCTGTTCCTTCTTATCTTGACTCTTTTCCTAGAGTTGGCAAATTTCCCAAGCTATAGATAAATTCTTCTCAAAGTTATTTTGAAATTGTTCAAGCAAACTAAAAGTTGTATGGGATTAGGATGGGGGCATAGCGCTAGTCTAAGGAATTAGTAATACTAAAGAGTCTTGTAAATTGGGGTTACAAGCCAAAAACTATTTTGAGAATTACACACTGAATCTCATCCCACACTAAGGGATTACTTTTTCCTTAGCTAGGAATAGGTACTACTATTCCTTAGACTAGAGCTGTCCCCCATTCCCCAATAAAATTTTAGTTTTCCTGACCTATTTAAAAAAAAAGCCTTGAGAAGAGTTTATCTGTAGTCTGGGAAACTTGCCAACTCTAGGAAGAGGGTTAAGATGAGAAGGAACAGGCTATTTCAATTGTATCTTCACTGTTCCAAGTTGAAAATTCCATGATAGTCATGTTTTTTTTTATCATGGGGGTCTTTAGGGGTACCTAATGTTGAAAATCACCTGCTCAAGACTTGAAACATCACAACACTCTCCCCCCACCTTCTGTTGGATTGGACAGAGGGGAGGAGGAGAATCTTGCATCAGGATTATAATAAAAGTCTGAGATGTACCTAGAAGGAGAGAGGGCATTTGTACCCTGAGCAAACAGCTTGTGTGGGCAAAACCCCCTTTCCTTCCCTTTCCCTCTCCCTTTCCCCTCTTCCCTGCTGTCCTCTGTTTTCTCTAAATAAAGTCGCCTTTTCTCTGCCAGCATCTTAGCAAGACTCCTGTCTTCTCAGAGTGATTTCTGGGGGTGTGAGCCCCCCAAATTCCACTCCACACACTATGATGTCTTTTTCTCTCTATCTCCTCATCTCATGCCCTTTACATGTAGTTCCTCATTATCTCTTTTATTCTTTGTAAGAGACTTCTTGTGAAGAACAAGCAGGGTTTATGTACTCTAAATGTACCTATATTCATGTTCTCCTCTCCAGATTTCTCCACTGTCGTCTCTACATTCTCCTTAAACATCACTGTCTCCTTATCTAATGTCTTTTTTCTTGATGCCTACAAATACATCCATTAAAAAAACCCAAACTCCCTCATATGATCTTATCATCTCTGTTAGCTATTGTCCTAGAACTCTCCTTCTCTTTTGGACTAAATGTTTTTAATAAAGCTAGCTATAGAAGGTGCCTTGGATTCCTCTCCTCTCATTCTCATTTAAACCCTCAGAAATCTGGCTTCCTATATCATCCAACTGACAGTGCACTTGCCCAAGGTTCCAATCTCCCTTAACTGCCATATCTAACAGCCTTTTCTCAAATCTCAGCCTTCTAGACCTCTGAGTCACAGCATTTGACGCTGCTGATCATTTTTTCTCCTCCTGAATACTCTTTCTTCTCTCGGTTTTGGGGATGCCACTATTTTTTGGTTCTCCCACTTGTCTGATTGCTTCCTCTACTTTCCTGGATCTTCATATAGGTCATACTCATTAACTCTGGGAGTGCCTGAAGGCTTTCTCTGTTCTGGGCTCTTTCTTTTTTTTCTCAGTATATTATTTCATTTAGTGATCTCATCAGCACCTGCAGGTTCACTTATAATATCGAGAAGTGGTCCTTGGATCTCTATATTCATTCCTAGCCTTTATCCTGAGCTCTTGTCCTACAGCATCAACTGCCTTTTAACTAGTTCAAATTGGACAGGCACCTCAAATTCAACTTGCCTGAAACAGAACTTGTATTTCTCCCCAAGACTTATCCCTTTCCAACATCTCTATTAGTGTTGAGGCTGTGTGGGATAAAATCTAGCACAAATACCCCACTTACTAAACTAAACAAACCGGAGTCAGAAGGATAATAGTAAAGAGGCAGTTGTTTATTCTTTTTGTGTGGGATGGGAGGTCATGAACGATGGACCCCCTTTCAACGATAACACAATTCTGCAGTCAGGAAACCAAAGTGCAAGTCAGACTTTATTGGTACCTTTGGCAAAAGGGGGACACCTCTGGTTTTGGGGATGCAGAGATGCCAATGCATAGAATTCAAAGAAGCAATTTATAGGATTTTATAGGATTTTCTAATCACAAAAAACCTTCTCCCATTCCCCTCCCTTCCCTCTGTCAGATCCTCATTATTGGACTCGTGACCAGTTTTGGGATAGTGAGATGTGTTCAGAGAAGAGACCTACATGTTATTCTCTAAAGATAAGAAAGCTACTGAGTCCTTGCATGGAGACCTCCTTGTTCTTATTGGATCTATCCCTTCCTGGAGCTTGCCCCTGGACTAGATAAGCCATCCAAGACCTTGAAATGTAGGAGCAAAGGGGGGGGGGAGGGGACAATTTTATTCTAAAGGGAAGTCTAATTCTATCCAAAGTACTGAAACTACTGGGGTGCAAGTCAGAAGCCTAAAGATGCTTTATTTGGGAAAGACACACTAGCACCTCACTCACTTTCATGAAAGGAGACACTCCAGCTTTGGCCTTGAAGTGCAAATTGATTAGGCACGGACAGGCAATATGTAGAGTCCCTAATGGCAAGACCCTTCCACCTCTCCCCATTTGGGGCTGTGACTTACAATCTAAAACTTGTGGTTCAAAGTACAGTGGTGGTGAAGTACACAAAGTACACAAAGGAAGGACTACATTTAACATTCCTTTAACATCCTTAAGAGATAAAGAAGTAACTGTGTTGTTTATTGCCCTTGAATTGGGGTCTCTGTGTTATTGGTTCTTTTTCCCAGACCTGTTCTGGAGCCTTTTTGATAGCCAACAAAGGCAACAAATTAGCCTTCTACATCCCTTTCCCAAGTCGTGGTATTAACTGGGTGTTTTTGCCTTGAGAATTTGGGGTTGGAGGTGTAAGCTGAATGCTCATTCTGAGAATAACACACTTATCTCACTTGAGGTCAGTACCATACTCCCAAGTCACCTCCACTTGAAATCTTGGCATCCTTTGACTTCATTTGCTCTCATCCCACAAAACCATACCCTGGCCAAATCTTGTTTCTACCTTCACAAGATCATTCCTAAATTTCTCCTTCGCTAACCTTCCTGCCACCTTAGTTGGGGCCCTTCATCACCTCCTTCCTGCATTATTGTAATAGTCTGGTTGTTTCACCAGGGGCAGCTACTTGGTACAGTAGATAGAGCATTGGTCCTGGAGTCACAAAGACCTGAATTCAAATTCATACTCAGATACTTACAAGCTGTGTAGTCAAGGGCAAGTTACCTAGCTTCTCAGACTCAGTTTTCTCAATTATAAAATAATAACACCTACTTCCCAGGGTTGTTGTGAGGATCAAATGAGATAATATTTGTAAAGTGCCTAAGGGCACAGTACCTGGCACAGAGTAAGAACTGTATAAGTGCTAGCCTCAGCTTTCTCAACTGTAAAATGGGAATGAAATAATAACACCTACCTCCCAGGTTGTTGTGAGGATCAAATGAGATAATATTTGTAAAGTGCCTAAGGGCACAGTTCTTGGCACAAAGTAAGACTTATATAAGTGCTAGCCTCAGCTTTCTCAACTGTAAAATGGGGATAAAATAACACCTACCTCAGAACTGTTGTGAGGATTCAATGAGATATTTGTAAAAGTGATTAGTCCAGTGCCTAGTACCTAGAGTACTTAAAAATGCCTTTTGCCCTCCTCTTCTCTTCCTTGCTTCTAGTCTCTTCCCATACCAGCCTATTCTCTACTCTGCTGCCAAAGTGATTTTCTGGAAATCTAGATTTTAGCAGCACCTCTATTTGTCATTTAAAGTGGTTCACACAATTTTGCTGCTTCTTTCCAGGCTTAAATCATCAGATTGCTTTTATGCATTCTATGATCCAACTCTTCTGGTTTATATATAAAACACTCCACTAATCATCTCTGTGTCTTGGCATTAGCTATGCCCCGTGCCTGTAATGTCCTTCTTCCTTATTTCTGCCTTTTAGTTTCCTGGCTTCCTTTAAGACTCTCCTTAAAAGCCACCTTTTGCCAGAACCTCCTAGCCAGTGCCCCTTCTGTGCTTTCCTTTTTAAAATAATTTTCGATTTACTCTGCATGTACATTGTTTGGACCTAGTTATTTACATGCTGTCCACTTTGGCCTTCTTATGTCATTAGTGTTTAGCAGAATGCCCAACACACAATAAGCTGCTTAAAAATGTGTATTGACTGACTGCCCCATTGCATTTTATTCATTCCTCTTTAATGGCATTTATTGAGTTTTTTTCCATGACATGGTAAAAAATGTGTGGTTCCATGGGTGCTGCCTCCACGAAAACCCTTTATGCTTTTAATAGACAGTTTTTATGAGTTTCTATGCCTGAAGAAGCTAATTACCCACAGGCCAATTCACTGGTGATAAGGCACTCTGAGCTTAGCTAGGCGGGCTCTTGGATGCCAGATTCAGTATCTATTGCTTCATCTATACTTGGTGCCTTTCAAGCTTGGTGGATTCTGTAAGAGTTTGCGCTCTGCAGGCATAGCTTTTGAGAACCAAGTGTCACCTCCAGGCCACAGTGAAGCATGGAAGGTGAACTTCAAGAGGAACATTACCCCCCTCCTTTTTTTTGTATGTATCTGATCATCCCCTTCTAGACTGTAAGTTCCATGAGGGCAGAGACCATTTCTTATTCTTCTTTGTGTAACTCATGACCCAGGGCCCCAAGCCCCGAGTTTATATAGTTTGGGGTCATAATTGCAGTGGCAGAAAAAGGGGGGACACTGCATAAACACCTCTGGAATAGGGGAAGAGAGTTCACTGGGTGATGGTTTACGAGATGTTGTGAGTCCCTGATATGTTCTTTGTCAGTGACACTAATCTTGTTTCTGTACTCTATATGAATTGTTATTTCTGATGATTGCAAAGTAGTTGCAGATCCTTTTACCCAATAACTGAAGACTCAGATCTAGACACAAATACGCCCGAACTGCATTATGAAGATAGGTATGCAGAGAACATGGCCTGGACACTCTAATATATTATACAGGGGGAGCATTTCAAGCAAGACTGTGGGCAGAGCAAAATGAACCAAGATGGGATTTTTTTTTTGGGGGTCAGGGAGAAGGAAGGGTGCACAAAGCTTAGTCTAGTGCTTTTCACAGTTCACTCAATGTTGCTGAATTGAAATGAACTGATTCTTTGTTTCTGCCATTGGGTGGTTAAATGCTTATACTTTGATCCCCAGGATGGGTTGAAATTCTGAGCTTGGTTACATTGTGATCTCCAAGACAGGTTTAAGTTTTGAACTTGGTTATAGAGTGATGCCAGGACTAGTTTAAGCCCTAAACTATGTAAACATTTTTCTTGTGTAAAACAAAGGTATTATCAGGCCTTTTCAGGCCACGTAACAGTAACTGTGCTTTCTGTCTTTGGTGCCTGGGCAGGCATGTACGTAAGAGAGAAGAGGAATCCTTTAAAATCTTGGTTGAAATATCACATAGCCAACACTAGGGGCCACTAGAAGAGACAACATTCCTTGCTTTTTATAACTCCCTGGGCCAGTGTATCTTGTCATTAATTTTAATTTCCCAGTGCAGAAGCTTCCAAGGGGCCCAAAATAGCTAAACCAGGATCTTCTTGGAAGGCAAGGTCTGTCTGGTGACAATGAATGTATCAGCGTATTATCTTACCTTACTTAACAAGTGCCTGCCTGTTGGAGGTCTGACAAGCATATGAACTGTCAGGGATACCGAGGCTGGCTCATTATCACCTCAATATCAGACCGTGGAAAATAAAATGGGGCCTAACTTTCACCTTGAGCCTTCTCCAGGGAGGCTGGCTGGCACCGTGGCAGGACCCTTGGAATTGGAATCAAGAATCAGAGAAACTGGCTTTGAATTCTGGCTCTGAATAACTGAAATTTTGGCTCCCAGTTGGCCACCAATGAACAGTTGGGAGAGGAGTGTGCGATTCCTTACTACGTGATCTTGGTTCAGATGCTTAACCTTTTCAAGCCACAGTTTCCTCATCTGTAAAATGAGGGATTAGGGCTAGATCATCTCTAAAGACCCTTCCATCTCTACATCTATGAACTTCAAGGGGCTTCTCTGCCTCTCTAAAAAGGAATTAATTTCTGTCAATATTCAATAAACATTTATCAAGTGCCTAATATCTTCATAGCACTGTGCTGGGGAATAGAAAGATGAAAAAAATTGGTACACTTCAGGCCTTCAAAAAGCTTGGGAATGGGCAGTACAATTTGTATACAGGCAACTGTGATAGAAGGGAGAATATCATAAGGGCAAAGGAGAGATACCTCAATGAACAACTCAGTAACACTTTGGGAGGGAGAGATCATTTTCAGCTAAGGACTTAAGGGAAAAAAGCAAGTAAAGAAATGTAATAGGGGAGGAGGGAGGGTGTGTGTCTTTGTTCCTTGATTTAGATCAGGCTGGCTTACCTATAGCAAAGGCTGATACTGGCTGCTTGGGAGCAGGCTGTTTTTTTCATTGCTAGACTTTGATGAGGGATCAAAGCCTCAAATTGGAAAAATGAATTAATGCCCTGTCTTGAGAAACAGAGTATACTAAATTTTACAGTTAGAAAAGAATCTACTGTACTTTGCCATAGCAGTTCCCAAAGTCTGTTTTCAGGGATGACACCTTACATACTTTCCTTCATTGAGAAGGCTTCTTAACCCTGACTTTTCTCCACTAACGAAGGCAGTTGAAGTCTAAAAAGTTGTCATGAATAATATCTGATGTTGGAAAACTGAAAAGAAAACACACCTTCCTTCTCTCCAGAAAGAAGGGAGGGCTATGAGTATGGAATGTGGTACATGCGGTTAGATATTGCTATGTGGGGTAGCTTTGTGTGAATTTTTTTCTTTGTTAAAAAGAAGGGTTCATTGTTGGGGTGGTTTAAGGGGAAAATACTAGTGTAAATGTGAAGGGAGGCAATAAATTTTTTCAAAGTTCAATGCTAAGCACAGTTCTTTGGCTTCTGAAGTGTCTTCCCATTTCCCATTCTCCCTCGGTTTCTTTTTTTTTTAATTATTAATAACTTTTAGTTTTATAATCACCTAAATTACCTCTTATATGTTCATCTCACCCTCTATAGAGAGCCATCCTTTATTAACAAGTCTTTGTTTCTCCTCTCATCCCTCTTAATCTCTACTCAAGGCATTGCCGGCTTTAAGCAATGCTTGGAAATCTCAAGTTGAAACCTGGTGTGACTTCTTGGGGGAGGGGGGTGCCATGCAGGCAAGAATGTCTCACCTAGGCCCATAGCATTTTACGATGAGTCTCTCTTCATTTCACAGGGGGTGTGTCCATTTCTCACTGATGCTCATCAGTTTGCCTGTTATGCACAGGCACCACATACACACATACACACATGAATTTGCCAGGTGAAAATAACCTTGTGAAGAAGATGACTGTCTTCCCTGGGAGCAACCAAGTGAAAAGTTCTATTGTCTGGTTCTGTCAGTAGTCTTTCATGGACCAGATGGGTCAGACCACTCAACTTTTTGGCTTCTTGGCTACTCTCTGATGGACCAACAGCCCAGAATAACTGGGTTATTATTTTGACTCCTACTTGCTCACCAATGAGAAGGTGGGAGAGGAGTGTGCCACTGCTGGCTTCACAGACCTCTGACCAACACATGGTTAATGATGGCTGAGGTTTACCTGGTGATGATGATAGGCCTCTTACAAGATGTATTTTTATTTCCTGGACAAATAACAGTTGGCGTGAGTCCTAATTTAGCAGCAAACAAAGTGTGGCCCCCCTGTGCCTTCCACATTTTTTTTTTTTTACGAGTTTAGCTACACTAACCTGGAAAATAAACAGCCAGCTAATAAGCCCTTCCTCTGGAAATGGGCATAAATAATAACAAAGAAAACATCCTGTGCTTTATGCCAACACCCTTTGGGGAGGGAATATAAAAGCCACAGGCAGGAAGGACCTCATCAGTCTTGGGGAACTCTGGCTTCGTTGCCAACTGAGACCTGACCAGCTGGGACCATGGGTTGCTGTCCCACGGACTGCTTCAACTGCTGTGGCTGCCAACAAGATCAGTCTGGGGAATGCTGTGAGATGTGCTGTTGCCAACCCAGCTGCTGCGGGTCCAGTTGCTGTGGCTCCAGCTGCTGTGGGTCCGGCTGTGGTGGCTCTGGCTGTGGTGGCTGTGGAGGAGGTTGCGGCGGCTGTGGCGGTGGCTGTGGAGGCTGCGGAGGAGGTTGTGGAGGCAGCTGCTGTGGCTGTGGGGGTTGTGGATCCGGTTGCTGTGGCGGGTGCTGTGGGTGCTGCTGTGGGCCAGTTTGCTGCCAGCCAACACCTGTGTGTGACACCAAATGAAGACATCTGGAGGGAATCCAGAGACCTCACCTTCATTTGAAGAACCCAGATGGAGAGAGAGCCCTCCGTATCCCACCTCCTGCCTAGAACTCCCTTCAGTCCAAAGAGACAGTGGCCTCGCTCCCACTTTCATTGTAGATCCTGCCACATGTACAGTCAGAGAAGGAATGCAACTCAAATAACCCTATCCAATGATTCAAGGCACCTGGGGGGAGGGCAACCCCACTCTGGTGAGAAATTTAAAAAAAATCTCAAAGAAGGGATCCAAAGAAAGAAAAGTAAGGGTCCCTTACCAAGACTTGACTCTCATGAACTTGTTCAATGTCTTGTCATTTCAGGACATCCTTCTTTTCAAGATGTCTTTGGGATGTCCTTCCTGTCTGTCCTTTCTGCTGCTTCTGAGGTGCAAAGAGGCTTCTTTGCTAATCTTTTAATAAATTCAAGCATTCTGACATAATTTGATTGGTTTTCTTGGCTCTTCCTTCACTGTATGGGATGGATCTAGGCAAGAAGCATGAAAAGGTGGAGAAAGACATGAATATTCTCTCAAGTGCTTGAGGGACAGAGAACATTTGGCCTAAATTTTTTGAGGCAGTGCAATTGAGTCAAGACCATTCTGGTAGAGCCAGGAGGGGAGACTTAAATTTAAAAATGTTTTCAAGATTACTTGCCAATTAATTACATTACAATTTTTAATATTTGTTTTCTGATATTTTGCAATCCATGATCTCTCCCTCTATCTCCCTCTCCTCAAGAAGGCACGTGCTATGATATAAGTTCTACATGTATTATCAGATAATACATATTTCCCCGTTCATCATGTTGTAAAACAAGACATATATTCCTTCACTGGAGAAAAATTCATGGAGGAAATACGGTGAAGAATGATATGTTTCAATTGCATTCAGACTCCATCTACTCCTTCTATGATGATGCTTAGCCTTTTTCTCATGAGTCCCTTGGTGTTGTCTTGGGTCCTTGCCTGGATGCCTTTATTTAGGACAAAGCTGGTTTGAGCTGTAGAGGTTCCAGACTCAAGGCTTTGTGGATCAAGACTGTTCTAAGATGGTCCTTGACACTCTTATCACTTTCTTCGGATACTTCTCTTTGACCCCTTTGATAATTTCCCCTTAAAGCCAATGTTTAGAATGTTTTCTTGTTCCATGGATCTGTGGTTTATCCCACTGACTAAAAGCCTAGAGGCAGTTAAAATCGATCATATACAAAGACCAGGGGTGGCCTGATCCTGATAGGTGTGGGGACTGAGCCAAATGTAAGAGCCAGAATTCCTCTTTTTTTTTCTTCATTTTTCAAACAAGGAACTTTCAAAAAAGAAATTTAAAGTTGCTGAATGGCAGATTAAGAGTTGTAAGGGACTTTGAGCTCATCTAGTCCAACTCTCCTTCATTTTACAGATAAAGAGATTGAGGCCCAGAAAATTTAGGTGACTTGCCCAGTGTCATATGTGTTAGAAACCACAATTGCCATTTAAGAACCCGGGTCTTCCATTTACATTGTACTATGACGACTCTCCTGTGAACATGACAGCGACACAGTATTGAACTGAATCGAACTCGACAAAATCAACTCTTCATTTTCCCTGAGTGGATGGAGATGTGTGCAAGGGTGTCACCAAAATGATATTATCCCATCTCATCACAGATAGTACCAAGCACTGTCTATACTGGGGATAAGATCTGAGGTTGTCTGTAACCTTTGTTTCTATACTGCTTTCTGATCTCTTTTTTTAGCTTTGGTGGGGTTGGGATCTGCTCATATGAAAGCCTGATTCCCAAATTCCCAAGAAATAAGTCAAAGCAAGTTAGAGTTTTTGTGGAATAAGCTGATAAAGGTTTCTCTATCAAAGAGTAATAGTGCTTCATTCCTTCATCTCTAGTTGATGGTATTCTTGGCCCCCAGGAAAGGGACTCCCTTTGAAGAATGACAACAAAGTAACCTGTTGTTACACTGCTATGGTTGGGGGAGCTCCCGAATTGCACATATCCTTTGTGATCCTCTACTGTGCTATAGACACACACAGCTATATATTGTCTTATTTAAGTAGGCAGAATTAAATAAGAATTTGTTCACCATATAACATTATATTTGATTGGACTACAGGTCAGAAAGCTCACCCCTTTTTATCGTCTCATCCTACCCTTCTACACACATATTTTTCATTGATGAAAGAAGAAAAGAGGAATTCTGACTTCAATACTTGTGTCATTTCCCAGATATTTCCCAGTTTAAGTCAGGCTTCACCTAGTAGGTCTGGGCAGCCTTCAGTCAACAAGTATTTATCATGCACCTACTAGGTAGCATGCATTGTGGTAGGCACTGGAGATATGAGCTCAAAGAATGAAAGGAACTTCATATACCAGGAGCTTATGTTCTAATAAGAGAGACAAGAAGTACATATAAAAGTAGAGCATGAGAATAAAGTTCATAAATACTAATGTATACAAAGTAATTGCATTCATGAAATATATACTTAGTGTTCCCAGGATTCTAGTTAGAGGGATAACATGACACACTCTTTTCCAGTGCTCGAGGTTGGGACAAGGGAGGAAGCCTTGGGGTGGAAAGCAGAAGATTTTTTCCATTTTGAGTATTCTGACTAATTGCTAAAAATGTCTGCTGAAGATATCGTGCGTGACAAGTGAAGGGGAGGTAGAAGAAAAGGGAAGAGGGCAACAGATATTTCCGAGGCCATAGAAAACCCTGCAGAATTGAACCAAATGACGGACTAGTTTTCACGAGAGAAAACTTGACTTTTGCCCTGAAATAAAAATGAACACCTGTTATATTGACTAAAATGATACAAAGGTAAAATGAAAAATGTTGGAGGGAATGTGGGAAAATGGGGACACTAATACAGTTTTGGTGGAACTATGAACTGATCTAACCATTTTGAAGAGCAATCTGGAATTATGCCCAAAAGAGTTATAAAACTGAGTATATACCTTTTGATCCATTGATACTATTAGGTTTGTTTCCTAAAGGTGATCAGGAAAAAAAGAAGAAAGAACCTATATGTTCTAAAATATTTATAGCAGCAGACTGTGGCAGAGGTGGCAAAGAGCTGGAAATTGAGGATATACCCATCAATTGGGGAATGGCTCAAAAAGTTATGGCATATGATGATGATGGAATACTACTGTAGCATAGGAAATGATGAGTAGGTCAATTTTATAAAAATATGAAAAAGCCTACATAAAATTATGAAGCGTGAAACAAGCAGAATGAAGAGAACATCATTCATAACAACAGAAATATTATGTATGGCCAGCTCTAAAGAAAGAACTGACAAATAGTTTTCTTTATATGCATGTATCTATGAAATGATGACTTCTCTATTGCAGGTAGAGGAGCGGGGTAAGGAAATACTTTGGGAACTCCTTTAATGTAACAAATACATTAAAAAAAACACACATACCATAGTTGCTCACCTTCATATAGTGCTACAAAACTTGGAGAACACTGACTGTACGTTCTCTTGTCCGATCATTTTACAGATGAGGGACCAAGGTTCAAAGAGTTTAAATGATTTTCTTGGGGTCTCACAACTTGGAAGTGCTTTGGGAACAATTAGAACCCAGGTCTTCCTGAAGCCAAGTCCAGTGCTCTATCTACTATGCCATATTGATATATAGAAACTGACTTCTTCACTGAGGCAGAATACCTGACCTTGGTAGTTAAAAAAAAAGAAAAGAAACACAGAGCTTATTTCTCATTTCACTCCAGATCATTATAGCAGCAAGGTTAAATTCAGATATGTCTTTGAGATACAAATACCAAGAGAGCACATCTGTGACCTTCACGATGTCTTTTAATCCTAGCTTTTTGCTCCTTTTCGGATTCAGTTAGAAGCCACTCAGTCTCCCAGGTGGACAAGAAGGAGATGGAATATCTGGAAAATGTTTGAATGAATTGGAGGGAGGTCTTGGCAAGTGATGACTATGAGCAGGTGAAATGCATGTGCTTGGACCAAACCATGGTAGTTTCAGAACTTTAGTTGTCCTTTAGTGGAGTCAGTTCTGATTGACTTTATGGGAGATCTTGCTGAGAGGTTGGCTCTGAAATCCCATTTGCTCTTTGGGCCTTAGTTTTCCCATCAGTAAAAGGAAGGATGATTGTAGTAGTTGATCTTTAATGACCCTCTACTGCAAATTTAGAGGCTTCTCTATTCAAAATATTCGTACTGACTCTTTGTGTCCCCTCTGTGGTAGAGCCTTCTGAGCTCATATTGGTCTGATCAGTTATAGTTGGACACACTGTACATTGACCCTAACATAGGGATGTTATTTTGGTCCTCTTCAAGGATGAAGGACAACAAACACCACATCTTTGAACATACTAAACCATTTTAAAAAAACCTTACCTTCTCTCTTAGAAGTAATACTAAATATTGCTTCCAAGGCAGAAGAATGGTAAGGGCTAGGCAATGAGGGTTGAATGACTTGCCCAGGGTCACACATCTAGGAAGTGTCTGAGGCCACATTTAAGCCCAAGACCTCTCACCTCCAGGCCTCTATCCATTGAGCCACCTATCTGTCCTCTAATCTGTTGTTAATATTGTATTGATAACTGTTTTTATATCATTGTCATTTCCTACCATACCCTGTCTTCTTTCCTACTGAGTAAGTCATTCTTTGTAACAAAGAATAGAAAATAATGAAAAGTTTGTTAAAGATAGTCAAAATATGGCTCCAACAATAAAGGGGTTGCTCCACATCCATGAACTTCAAGGAAGGATCTTTATTTCTGTTCAATTGTATCTGACTCTTCATGATCCTATGGATCCTACTGTCCATTGGCATTAAAAAATAACCCAACAAAACTGTTACCTTTCATCTTGGGATCAATACTGTTACATTGTTCAAGGCTGAAGACTGGCAAGGGATAGGCAGTGGAAGTTAAGCAGCCTGCCCAGGGTCACACAGTTAGAAAATACTTGAGACCTGATTTGAACCCAGGACCTCTCGTCTCTAGGATTGGCTCTCAATCCACTGAACCACCTAGCTTCCCCCTTGAGGTTTTCTTGTCAAAGGTCCTGGAGTATTCTGCCATTTCCTTCTCTAGTAGATTAAGGTAAATAGAAGTTAAGTGACTTGCCCAAGGCTACATAGCTACTATATGAGGCTGGATTCAAACATCCTGTTCTGCTTCTTTAAGGAAGGTTTTTGTTGTTGTTCAGTCATTAAAGGTGTATCTGACTCTTTGTGACCCCGTTTAGGATTTTCTTGGCAGAAATACTTTAATGGTTTGCCATTTTCTTCTTCAGCTTATTTTACAGATGAACAACTGAGGCAAACAGGTCTGAATAACTTGCCCAGGATCACATAGCTAGTAAATGTCTGAGGCTGGATTCAAATTCATGAGCATAAATCTTTTTTTTTGTTTAAACCCTTACTTTCCCATCTTAGAATCAGTACTTGCCCAAGGTGGGAAGTGTCTGAGGTCAGATTTGAACCTAGGACCTTCCATCTTTAGGCCTGGATCTCTATCCACTGAGCTACCCAGCTGCTGCCAAGGATAAATCTTCTTGATTCCAAGCCTAGCTCTCTATCAGTGTGCTTCCTAGCTGCCATGAGGAAGGTTAGGGGAGGCAAATTTTTCTCATTTCTTCTTCTGAGCCCAACTTGAGAACTTATTAAAAGTGCATTTCATTTGACACAGAAGCCAGGGACTGCTTATTGCCAGACAGACTGTAGTACCAAGGAGCTCAGGTCTATCTATTGAGAATCATAGAGTCATAGCTAGAAGGGGGTACCGAAGCCATCTAGTCCAACTCCTACATGAAAGTAACCCCCACCTCCCCTGCCGTGAATATAATTAGGGAATTTTGGAAACAGAGAATTTATAAAAGTGTTGGAATGTATCATGTTTCTGTGTATATATGTGTAGGCTTAGTAACATCCTGGTTAACCAGCACTAGCCCCACAAAACAAAGAGCCCCATGAGGATCCCCCAAATCTAAGAAAAACATAAATTTAGGAAGAAAATAAACAGAAACGTTTTAATGAGATGACAAGCAACCCCTTGCAAACAAATAACACTCTAATGAGATGTTTCTGTACAAGCTGACCCAAACAACAACAAGGAAAAGATGTCGTGTCTTGGGGAATCGCTCGTGACTTAGGGGATATAAAAACTCCAGGGCACAAGGCAATGCTCAGACTCCAGTAGCTCCCTCCCTGCAGCTTACAGATTTATAGAAAGAAGTAGGTCCAAGATGTCTGGCAGCTGCTGTTCCGGGACTTGCACCACAGTGCCAGCCATCTCTATCTGCCCAACAGATGTGAGCTGTGGTAGTTCCACCATCTGCCTGACTACTTCCTGCCCAAGTCCAACATGGCAACTTATTAGCTGTGAAGACCCATGCAGCACATCTCCAAGCTGTGCCCCGAGTTGCTGTGAATCCTCTTGCTGTGAGCCCACTTGCTGCCAGCCAGTATGCTGTGAGCCCACTCCTTGTGAATCCTCTTGCTGTGAGCCCAGTTGCTGCGAGCCCATCTGCTCTGTGCCTACTTGTTGCCAACCAGTCTGCTCTGTATCAGCTTGCTGTCAGCCTGTTTGCTGTGAAACCAGTTCTTGTGTGCCATCTTGCACGGTGCCCACTTGCTGCCAACCTGTCTGCTCTGTGCCTGCTTGTTGTCCACCCGTTTGCTCTGAGTCCAGTTGCTGCCAGCCAGCTTCCTGTGTGACACTGGTCTGTGAACCTGTCTGCTACCGTACCATCTGCTGCCTACCCAGTCCCTGTGAACCAGCCTGCCCAGTCCAAGAGCCTTCCTGTTGCATTCCCAGTGTCTGCCCAACAGCCTGCTATCAATCCACCTCTTGCCAACAGAGCGTCTGCCTGCCCAGTCCATGCCAGCCATCTTGTTACGTAGTAAAACGCTGCCAGTCAGTTGGCTGTGAACCCATTTCCTGCAAACCAGCTTGTGTGTCTTCCTGCTGCCAACCACTCTGCTGCCGACCAGGATCTTCGGCTTCTGTCGTCTGCCGGCCAGCTTGCTCTCGACCCACTTTCTACGTGCCCAGTTCCTGTAGGCCACCTTGCATCGCATCCATTTCCTACCGACCAGCTTGTTACCGTCCCATCTGTTCCTCTCCTCTCGGTTGCAAACAACCGTACTTGACTTCTTTTTCTTATCGTCCAACTTGCTACCGCTCACCCTACTCGCTACCCTTTCTGCGCAGGCCAACCTGTGTCACCTCCATTGCTTCTCGGCCGGCATGCTGTCAGCCAGTCTGCTCTGAGCCTAGTTCCCCATGTAAGCCCACTTGTGAAAAGTCTACTTCTAGCCAGCCAGATGGTTCTGAGTCCACTCCCTGCAAGCAATCTGTCTCAGCGGCTAGTCCTTGTGAGCCGACAAGCTCCGGGACTGCTCCCTGCACACCCAGCAGCCCAACCACCAGCGAAACAACTGCTGTCAAAGTAGAGGATGGAAAATCATCTGGCTGCTGTTCCAGAAACTGTAGATCCAGGCATTAGGAATACAAGACATGGCTATGAAGAAGAAAAACCTCCAACCCCACCAGGTTCAGAGGAGTAGTTAGTACATGTTTGAACCCCTTTCCATCACTCACTCCACGCTGCTTGTACTACAATAGCTCTATCTGAAATAATTCAACCATAATCTAGGACCGTTAAGATATAGACCCACTTAGGCACAGAGAAAATGGCACATAGTATCCTTTTCACAGGCCAATATCACACGATGAAGAGGTGAATGATGCTTCTTGTTTCCTGCTCCATCCCCTTTCATTTCAGAAGCTTCTTCCAGTTCTCTCTTGAAACCTGTTTCCTTGTCTTTCTCATCCGTGATATACTTTTAGATGTGAGAAATATTTTCTCATCTTCAAATAAAATCAGACAGATGTTACTCTCATTTTTTCAGTCCTTTTTTCAGTTGTGTCCAAATCTTTATGACCCTATTTGGGTTCCCCCCCCCCCATTTTTTATTGTCATGCAAAACACACTTCCATATTGTTCATAAGAACAAGGTCATACATAAACTCCAAAATAAAACCAAAGAAAGATATAGTGATGTGAAAGAAGACTCCAACAGTTCTTATGGATAGCATTCCTATTTGAGGTTTTCTTGGCAAAGATACTAGTTTGCCATTTCCCTCTCCAGCTCATTTTACAGATGAGGAAATTGAGGCAAACAGGGTGAAGTGATTTGCCCAGAGTCATCCAGTTAGTAAATGTCTGAGGCTGGATTTGAACCCATCTCTTCCTGAAACAAGACTTGGGAACTCTATCCATTGTACCATCTAGTTGCCTTACTCTCATTACTGATCACTCGCTCTGATGCACTTATCGTTATTTTTTTTACCTTGAATGGGCTTATATAAGTGGAAAGGGCAAGGGCTTTGGATAGGACTTTGTACAATAAAATGCTAGTAGAGGGAATAAGGAAGTTCCATTAGGCATGGACTGTAGGAGAATAAAGATCAAATATTTCCTTTCCTGGGAAACACTTAACCTCCCTCCCCCCAAACTCCCAACCTTATCTTCTGCCTTAGAATCAATCCCAGGCACCAGATCCAAGGCAGAAAAGTGGTAAGGATTAAGCTATGGGTGCCCAAGCCGCACAGTTAGGAAGCATCTGAAGCTAGATTTGAGGCGAGGATTTCATGTGTACAGGTTTGGCTCTCTATCCTCTGAGCCTCCTACCTGCCCTGAAAACATTCTTCATAAGAAGTCCATATATTTATTATTAAGATATAATGATGGGGCCAGCTGGGTGGCTCAGTGGATGGAGAGCCACGCCTAGAGTTAGGAGGTCCTGGGTTCAAATCTGACAGACATTTCCTAGCTGCGTGACCCTGGGCAAGTCACTTAACCCCCATTGCCTAGCTCTTAGGGCTCTTCTGCCTTGGAACCAATACATAATATTGATTCTAAGATGGAAGGTAAAGGTTTTTAGATAAAAACAAAACAAAACACGATATACTGACACAGAGGACAAAGTGCTGGATTTTGAGTTAGGAAGTCCTGGATTCAAATCTTGTCTCATATAATATCTGTATGACAATGGTTGGTCGTACCATTCTTTGAGGCTTAGTCTCCTATCTGTTGAATGATGGGGTTGGACTAGATGGATTTCCAGTTCTAAAAGTAGCATTTAATAACAGCTGACATCCATATAGCACATTATTTGTGGACATTATGTAGCCCAAGCCTCATAAAAATTGTTTTGATATGGGCATGATAGATATGATTACCCCAATTTCCATAGCTAGAGAAACTCCAGGCTAAAGGAATTAAATGACTTGCTCATGGTCACACAGCTAGGCACTGTTAAAGTCAGGATCTGAACCCGAATTCTCCTGACCCTACATCTAGGAAGCTGCTATACTGTATTGTTTCTAAGAAGAGCTCTCCCTTTGCCCTAAGGCACATATGCATTATCAAAGCTCTTTCTATGTCTTCAATTCAACTCAAGAAATTTTATTAAGGGGCAGCTAAGTGGCTCAGTGGATAGAAAGTCAGGCCTGAAGACAAGGAAGTCCTGTGTTCCAATCTGACCTCACACCCTTCTTAGCTATGTGACCCTGGGCAAATTGCTTAACCCCAATTGCCTAGCCCTTACCACTCTTCTGCCTTGGAATTGATACTATTCTAAGATGGTAATGGTTAAAAAAATTATTGAATATCTGCTATGAGTAAGGGTTGTGCTATATTCTGGGGATTTAAAGACAGTTTTGAAGTTTACCTTCTCTTGAGACATAGAGTACATAGAGAGAGAAATAGTCTTAAGATAATATGGGTGGGAAATAAACATTAAGAACTGGGATCAAGTTCGGTGGTACAGTGGAGAGAGGGCTAGATCTGGCCTTGAGAAGATCCGAGTTCAAATGTGGCTTCAGACATTTAACTAGTTGTGTAATCTTGGGCAAATCACTTAAACTTCTGTCTGCCTCAGTTTCCACACCTGTAAAATGATGATAATAATAGCATCTTCTTGCCACAGTTATTGTGAGAACAGATTGAGAGATTTTTATAGTACTTTGCAAACTTGCTGATGCCGCTTCTATCACTACTATTATAGCACCTGAGCTGATTCTTGAAAGGAGTTTTGAGGCAGTGATGAGAAAGAAGGAAAATCCAAGTTTGAGGGAAGCTTGTGGAAAGGCAAGAGACAGCTTAACAGTCATGCTTGACTGTGATGATGTAGAGTGTATACAGGGGAAGGATGGGGGAAGTAAGGGTTAAAAGATAGGTTGGGAATACAGAAGTATCTTTTGCACAATAATAAAAGTATAATCCAGATCAAATTGCTTACAGTCTCTAAGAGGGGATAGGGAAAAGTGGAAGGGGGAGACAATTTGGATCTTATGATTTCAGAAAACATATGTAGAAAATTATTACACGCAATTTGGAAAATAAATTTTTTTGGAAAAAAATGTAGGTTAGGAGGGGTGCTGGGAGCCCCCCAGAGGAATGAGGTACCATCAAGTTAGTGCAGAGTGACACTATCCTACACTGATCCTGTGGCCTGAAAATTGGGCCACAGGATGGGTGCAAAACCTGATCAAACCCCTCTGTGTGACTCCCTTCTGACCAACACTTATTATTGAAATTATTATAATCTCTATATATCTTTAGGAGAGCCCTAAGCCTTATAGAAATTCCCTTATAGAAATCCCCTAATTACTCTATAATAAACCAGCATTTAATGAGTTAATCGTTCATACATTCAGTAAAATAGCAGAAGCTGCTTTAATCTCTCTCTCAAAAGTCTGAAGAACAGAGCATGGTACATCAAAACAAAACACTCTCTCTTTGTTATTTTCCCACATTGAGCTCAACTCCAAAAATTTTAAAATTCTCACCCTTTTGAAATATGTTGAAGGTCTGTTATCAAAAATAATAATTGGATAAAATAAGGTCTTGGTAACCTTGCATACTGTTTAGACCAAGTATAATCTACATGAGAAAAAAATGTGTCCTATATGCCAACTCTTATGTAACTCTCCTAGCCTTGAATTCTAGACTGTTTTGATTTCAAATGTACTTTGTTGAAAAAACTGGTCTTGAAGAAAAATAAACACAAGCTCAGGGGCTGGTAGATCAGATCAGCTTCCATAACTCCACTGTGTCTCTGACTCTTTTTCGGCTAAACTGTCACACCTCTCAGAATATCTGGAGCTGCCGGGGCAAGTCCCCGGCAGGGGGGCAACTAGGTGGCTCAGTGGTTTGAGAACTGGGCCTAGAGATGGGAAGTCTCGGGTTCTAAGTTATTCTTAAGATACTTAGAAGCTGTTTGACCCTGGGCAAGTAACTTAGCTCCCATTGCCTAGCCCTTACCACTCTTCTGCCTTGGAAACAATTCTCAGTATTGATTCTAAGCAGAAGATACGAGTTTAAAATAAAAAAAGATAAGGGGGCAGCTAAGTGGTTTAGTGGATTGAGAGCCAGGCCCAGAGATGGGAGGTCCTGGGTTCAAATCTCTCCTCAGACATTTCCTAGATGTGTGACCCTGGGCACTTGACCCCCATTGCCTAGTCCTTACCACTCTTCTACCTTGGAACCAGTACACAATATTGATTCCAAGAGGGAAGGTAAGGGTTTAAAAACAAACAAAGAACAAATCAATCAATTATTAATTAATAAAGATAGGTTAGTCATTGTAGAAGGCTTTACATGTTGGAGGGGAGAATTTATATTTTATCCTAGAGGCAATAGAAACAACAGAAAACTATCAATTGCATGAAAATCTAGAAATATATGGGGTACCCTTAGTATTCTACCCATTTTATAGATGGGGAAACTGTAGCTCAGAAAGATTAAGATAGGAAAAGGGGAATATAAATTGCAAAAGCTATTGCATACTGTTGGTTGGCACAGGCACCTGAGTTTGTCACCATTTCTTCTCCATGGCAATGTGATTGGCTAATCTTATCTTACTTGGTGTGGAAACTGTGATAAGGATCCAGGTAACTT
Source organism: Gracilinanus agilis (assembly GCF_016433145.1). NCBI lineage: Eukaryota > Metazoa > Chordata > Mammalia > Didelphimorphia > Didelphidae > Gracilinanus > Gracilinanus agilis. The sequence continues at coordinate 190,959,579 of NC_058133.1, forward strand.
TCCTGTGAAGGAGAGGGTTTAAGAGATTAACAAAATTTATTTACTACATTGACACCTAAGAAGAAGGCAAGAAGAATGTTTAAAGGAAATGAGGGTCAGAATACCAATAGAAGGAATCCTTGGATAATATGTTGATTGCTCTTAGTCCACAGCAAATCACAGCTTCTCCCTCCTTAAAAATCAGAGAATGTCAGTAAGAAGAAAGATGAGAATACGGCAATGCTAGGAAATATGGATCTGCATCTGACATCATAGAGGATTGTAGCATTTAAGGGTGAAAGAGCTTTCATTCAATTGCCTTATATGGAGGAAGAAGCCAAAGACCAGATAAGGGAAGGTCACAGGGGGAACAATCCAATATTCAAACCCAGATTCTTTCCTCTGCTTCCAGACCTCATGCTTACATCTATTACTCCAGGACAGATGCTATAGCTCTTCTCACTATGAATGCCTCTTATTAAAAAATGAAATACCGGGCAGATTAATTTTGGAAAGACCTTTGAAATTAGGAAGAACAAAACAAGCAGAACTAAGAGAACATTATACACAGGGTCAGAATTACTGTTTTAAGAATGACCTATGTATGTCCACCTCCAGAGAAAGAATTGATAAGTAGAAATAAATAAGACAATTCATACATAAAAATATTTTTGTCAAATGATGCCTTCTCTAATGGGGGGAGTGAGGGAGTTAGTTAACTAGGTATTTAAATGTAACAAATAAATATATAAATAAATTTAAAAGAAAAAACAATTTTAAGAAACATAAAAAATGAAATATTAAATGCCAACTATGTGCCAGGTACAGATCTAAGCACTTTACAAACTCATTTGATCCTCACCATAATCTTGGGAGGCAGGTATTATTATTATTATTATGCATTTTACAGATTGTGTAACTGAGGAAGAAAGTTAAGTGACTTGCCCAGGGTCACCCAGCTCATAAGTATTTGAGGCTGGATTTGAATTCAGATCTTCCTGACTCCAGGCCTATTGCTCTAGCCACTGTGCTACTTGGTTGTGTCAAGGGATGAGGTCTTTTTAAACAGGGTATCCTTGAGCAGGAGAGTTAGGCTCTGGAAGGGGGAGTCAATTGGAGGAGAATTGAACCATCACACACACACACACACACCAAAATGTTCACTCCTATTTTTCCTGATTAACTTGCTTATTTCTGTTGCCTTTGAGCATGAGTGGGCATTGGCCAGGTGATTCTAAAACTTCAAAATCCTAACTGAAAGAGTTCATCCAGGTCTAAGGAGGCAGTGGTCCCACTGTGCCCTAGTAAGACCATACCTGGAGTCCTCCACTCAGCTTTAGTTGTCACATTCTAGGAGGGGCACTGGAAAGTTTAATGGGTGCCCAGAGGAATAAGACCAGATTCATGAAAGATCCTGAGGTTATGGCTACTAAATGTGAGTTGAAAGAACTGGGAATGGAGATCCTAAGAAAGGGAAGACTTTGGAGTATGGTAAAAGTCTCCCAAGAATTTGAGTGACCACAGCTAGATGGTGCCAGGGCTGGAGGTCAGGAAGATCTAAGTTCAAAATAGGACTCAGACATTTGTTATACGTGTGATCCTAGGCAAGTTCCTTAACCCCGTCTGCCTCAGTTTCATCTTTAAATTGAAATGGAGAAGGAAATGGCAAAGCAGTCTTAAAAATACACCAAATGAGGTCACAAAGAGTCAGGCACAACCAAATGACTGAATAACAACTACTAATATGAAATTGAGATTAAATTTGTTCTGTTGGCCTCTAGAGAATAGAATTAGGAGTAGTGGTCAGATTGATAGTGGTATAGAGATGCAAAATTATTCTCAGGGTAAGGAGGAGTTTTCAAGTGCAGATGCTATACTTGGCAGAGTAGAAATCATATGGTGTGTTCAGGAATAGCAGCTTGTGTCTGAATTCTGCCTAAACCATTTGGTTTTTTTATGGTCATGTAAAACATACTTCCATATTGTTCATTGTTGTAAAAGCAAAGTCATACAAAACCAAAATCCCAAAATAAAATCGGGGATACACTGATGTGAAAGATGACTCCAACAGTTCTTTCTGTGGAAATGGATAACATTCCCTGTCATAAGTCTTTCAGGATTGTCTCAGATCACTGCATTGCTGAGAGGAGCCAAGTTTTCACAGATAATTATTGTCTAACATTGCTATTATTGTGTACATTGTTCTCCTGGTTCTGCTTATTTCACTCTGCATCAGTTCTTGCAGATCTTTCCAGCTTTTTCTGAAATTACGTTGCTTATCATTTCTTATAGCACAATATTATTCCATCACCAATATGTACCATAATTTGTTCAGCCATTCCCCAATTGATGGACATCCCCTCCATTTCCAATTCTTTGCCACCACAGAAAAGAGCAGCTATAAATATTTTTGTTATTTTTTTTAACTTTCTTTGGGATACAGACCCATTAGTGTCAACCATTTGTTTGCTCCATATGCGACCCTGGACAAGTCACATAACCTCTCTGTCAGTTTCCTTATCTGTAGAATGAGGTTATCATAGTACCCATATTACAGTTCTTATGAGAATCAAATCAATGACTTATATACAGGGCTTTGTAAATTTTTTATAAAAAATTAATTTTATTCAGTCCCTCTTTTTTCTCCCCCTACTACAGAAGGCATTATCCAGCAAAATCTATGGATTATATATCTTATTCCACCTTCTCAGTTTATTCTCTGGAGGTGAACATCCATAAGTTATTCTCCAAATATGTCTGTAGCTGTATACAATGTTCTAATTCTACTTGTTTCATTCATTATTTCATGTGGTTCTTTCCAAGTATTTTAAAAATTAATCTGCTCATCATTTCTTATGGAACAGTAGTATTCCATTTTCATTATATACCAGGTTTAGTCATTCCCCAGTTGATGGATATCCTCTCAATTTCCAGATCTTTGCCACTATAAAGAGAGCTGCTATGTGCTTTGTAAATCTTTAAGTACAGTGTAAATGCAAAGAGTGCAATTCTGAAGGGCTGGCCACATAGTCCAAATGGCAAATACATATTTGCCTATAAAGGCAAACATGCAGAGATCAGAAGAAGTGATACAAGGACACTTTCAAGGTCTCTCTGAAGCATTTTTAGTATCAGCTGTGAGACATGGAAGATGCTGGCACAGGAACGCTTATGCATAACAAGGAATTTGCTATGCTCTATGAGCAAAGCAGATGCACAGAAGAAACGTGAGATTCAACAGTCTAGAGCAGTGATGGGCAAACTTTTTAAGGAGGGGGCCAAAGGAAAGGAAATGCACATCTGTCAGTCTGTTTCTAAGGCAACTCTTTAGAAGTTTCATTGTATTATATCCTACTCTTTGTATTCGTCAGATTAGGAATAATGTTGCACAGCCCGATAGAACATTTCAGGGGGCCACATCTGGCCCACCAGCCATAGTTTGCCCATAACTGGTCTAGAGACATCTCTATCCCAAATGTCCAAATGTTCTAGTTGTGTCTGATATGTAATAGAGTGTTCCAAGCTCATATTGGACTGACCAGCCACAGGTGGACATGCTGTATCTTGACCCCAAAATTGGAAAGTCTTTGAAAACAAAGGATGAAAACGACAAGTAATAGCCATTGGAGTAATCTTAGAGTGGATATGGAGAGGTGGTTTTCCATTTCACTGAAGGTCTTTGAGCAAAGGATCAATGACCCTTTTACTCTGGGTATGCCACACAAGAGATTCTCATTTAGGTATTGGTTGGGATAGATGACACCAGAGTGTCATCGAATACTGAAATACTATGACTGTGGGAACTGAAAGGGTCCTGGAAAAAGAAGAATTTTCATTTCCTTTGGGATCTCATTAGGTCTATCCTGATTTCTTCCTGACTCTGGGCATATGGGCCAGTACTTTGCTTCAACGCAGCATCAGTGGTTGATGGCAAACATTCCAAGCAGAAGAAGGGAGTGCCACATACTTAGGTATGAGTGGAGGTGCAGCCTGATGAGAGGTTAGCTCAACTTCTCTTCCTTCCAGGTGGGGCTAAGGAACTCGGCCCCAAGTGGGACAGCTGAGTTTGAGGGCTAGCGTAGTCTGATCCCAATTTAACTGAGAAGGCTCCAAACCCACCTGACGAGTTTTAAGTGGGGCCAACACCTCTGAGGCCAATGAAGCCTACTAATCAGATGTTTTTATGTACATGAAACTAAACAATAACAAGGAAAAGATGCTCAAGCTCGTGCCCATATGAAATGAGGATAAGACTATAAAAGCCACAAGATATAAAGAATTGTAGACACAGCTCAATTCACTTCTTGAATCAATTTAGCCACCAACAAAACTCCTAACACCATGCCTGATAGCTGTTGTCTCAGATCCTGCCAGGCCATTCCATCTGCACCTACCATGCCTCTCTATTCCAGTGGTGGGACCTGTGGAAATGCTATCTGTTTGCCTAGTTCCTGCCAAGGCAAAACATGGCAACTGGTCACCTGCCAAGAAAACTGCCAGTCATCTAGCTGTAATTTGACTTATCCTGAACCTACATGTTGTGAGCCTAGTTCCTGCCAACTAACTTGCCTTCCATCAACATCTCGTGTGGGTTTTGTCTGTCGACCTATTTGCAATAGTACTATGTGTGGCCCATCAGCTTGCATTGTCAACAGTTGTCCACCGCCTTGCTCTGAATCTCGTTCCTGCCAATCAAATTGTGATACCACTCCTTGTCAACCAGCTTCTTCTCAGGAAGCAGTGTGTGTGACTGGGTCATGCCAACCAACAGGTTGCGACTCCAATTCCTGCCAGCCAGTCTGCTCCGAATCCAGTTCTTGTCTTCGGATGTGCTGTCAGCCAACTGTCTGCATGCCCAGTTCATGCCAACCAACTTCTTGTCAGATAAGTTCATGCCCAGCAACTAGCTGTGAAGGCCAGTCCTGTGGAGCAACTTGCTATCAACCTGTCTGCTTTCTCAGCTCTTGCCAGCCCTTTCCTTGTATGCCCGTTTCCTGTCAGCCATCTTTCTGTATGCCTACTCCTTACAAACCTACTTTCTATGTACCGATGTCCTTCCAGTCCTTTTATTGCCAGCCACCTTCTTACATGTCTTATGTCTACCAACCTGCCAGCTGCCAACCCAAATGCTCTGTGCAGAATTCCTGCAAAGCAACCTGTGGAAACCCTGTCTTCTGCCAGCCAACTCGCTGTGTGCCCTCTTCCTACAAAGAGGATGGATGCAAGTCTACTTCTTTCCAGCCAGCTTGCTGTGTGACTGGTTCTGAAAAACTGTCTGGCTGTGGTACTAGTTACTATCAACCCACTTGCCCAAGTTCCTGCAAGACGAGTAGCTGCCGGCTCAGGACCTGCCAACCCAAAAGCTACATATCCAACACCCGTAAGGGGACCTATTGCTAATGGAGAAGACTGCCTCATCTGAGTAGCCAAGTCTGCCTGACAGCTTCTTCCTGCATTGCCTGTGTCCCGTTTCTTGATATATAGGAAATTCTTCCAAGTGTATATTTCTGCTGTTCACCAACTCTGCCACCTATACTCTCTTTGATTCCAATCCCAAAAGCCACTGCAGGCAGTGACTAGATAATGGAAGCAATTTCTAGGAGATGGTTTTCTTAAAACACTGGGGAGCAATGGATGAAACTATGTCTTGCATTTCTTGATGCTGTCAATCTCATTTCATTTCAGTAAGTGATCTTTCCTGGGTTCTTCCTAAACTATTCAAAAGTCAGTTTGTTGTCTTTGTTAGTAATGGCTAATAAATGTAATACATCAAACAGCAAATGTTACTCTTATGGTTCTTTATTGATTATAATATATCCTCTGGCTATATTTCTTCCATATGTAATTTCAATCTGATAACACTGTAATCATAACATTTTAATGTTAAGATAATAATTTAGCCATCTAAATTTCTCCATAGCTTTGAGGCTTATTAACCATGTGAAGTTGGAGGGCAGGCAGGTGGAGAGAATGCTGGGCATGAATCAGAAAAACTTGAGTTCAAATCTGGCCTCAGACATTTACTGACTATGTGACCCTGGGAAAGTCACTTAACATCTCTGTCTTAATCCACTGGAGAAGGAAATGGCAAACCACTTCAGTATCCTTGCCAAGAAAACCCCATGGACAGTATTGGTGTGCTATGGGTCCACAGGGTCATGAAAAGTTGGACATGACTGAATAATAGCCATGTGAGATTGATTGTTAAAACATTTTTATCTCAAACTAAGAATTTAAGAAACTAAGACTCATAGAAGTTACAACTTGTCCATAGTTACTTAATAACATACCAGAGGTGAGACTTGAACTTAGATCACTAGGCTAAAGTCCAATGTTCTTTCTATTATACCATAATAACTCTCTCACCTTAGAGATGTTAAATCCATGGCCACTAAGTGCTTTGGTTGTCTATTTTCTGTCTGTTCTCCTTTATATTACTGATTTAGTAATCTTAATGATGCATGGAGAACCATGATGCTCCTCTTTTAAAAATCCATCATAGCTCCAACAAGGGCAAAATAGATACTTTTTATCCTGGCATTTAAAAGTCTTTACAATTTGACTTCTTCCTTCCTTTCTCACATTACTCTTTATACATATTCACAAACACTCCAAAATGTATACTCCATAGTTTGATAGTAACTTTTCCAATATTAAAAAAAATCTCTAAGCACTTCCTGGATATCTCCATATGATGCCAATACCTCATGCTTAATATGTGAAGCTGACTTCATTGTTTTCACTGCCTTCCTACCTCCTACCTTCCCCATTTCTGTTGATGCCACCACCATCTTTCCAGGTATCACACAGGTATTAGATTAATTCCTGAAAGGAGGTTTTTATAGGGGAAAATGAGGGAAGTGTTCATGTGCTATATGCCAGAAAGTAATAACTAGTATTTATGTATTATGATTTTCAAGACACTTTGCATATATTATCCTATCCTATCCTCATAACAATCCTGTGAGGTAGGTGCTATTATTACCCCCATTTTACAGATGAGAAACTGAGGCTGAGTGGTCAAATGACTTGCCCAGGGTAATATATCTAGTAAATGTCTGAGGCAGGATTTAAACTCAAGAATTGCTGACTCCAAGCCTCCTAAGGTTGGGAGAGAAAGAAAGATATGGATAATCCTCAGATAATGCCTCAAAAAGGTACAAAATATCAAAGGGGAGGAAGAAGAAACCAATTCCTGGATCCTAGCTCTACTTTGCCTATGGGTAAGGGCAAGACAAAATTAAGGAAAGGGTCCTGGTTTCTCTCTCTCTCTCTCTCTCTCTCTCTCTCTCTCTCTCTCCCCCTCTCCCTCTCCCTTTTCCTCTCCTTCTCCCTCTTCCTCTCCCTCTCCCTCTCCTTTCCTTCCTCTCCTGATATATATGTATATATAATATACACATGTACATATGCATGTACACACACACATATATATATGAAGATCTAGAACTGAAGAAATTCCTCAACCTAGTGGACTAATATCTAACCTGTACTTTGTACCTATATGGTATGTGTTCCTGTAATTTATGTCCCAGGATCCCCCACTCTGCAATAAAGTTGTGCCTGGTATGCTAAATAACTGGTTGAATGCAACATAGGAACTGAGTCATTACCAAGGAATGGAATGGAGGAAAAAGAGGTCTAAAATGCTTCTGGATGCTGGAATTATAGAGCTATAGACAATATGGCATAGTATAGGGAGTAAGGTGATATGGGTTCCTGGCCCTTCTCTTGTACTTAATAGCTGTGTGATTGGGAGCCTCATTGATCTTTGGGTTCTTGGTCAGTAAAATGAAAATAAAAGGAATTACTCTTCCTATCTCCTAAGAGAGTTGTGAGGAAAAAAACTCTCTGTGAACTGTAAAATGCAATGAAATTAGAGGGGTTATTATTAGCAATAATTTATAGCTGGATGGAATCCAGTTGAGCAACCTCATTTTACAGATGAGAGAATTCAGGAAGGGCATTAGCATGAAGAGAGAATTCCCAGCCTTTTGCTTCCTTCACTCAAGTATTGCTGGCAGAAGTGACTGGTAGAGTGGAATTGCTCATTGGCTATGGGAGAGAGATGGGAGGAGGAGAGGGAAAAAACATGAATCATGTAACCATGGAAAAATATTCTAAATTAAAAATTTTCAAATAAAAAAAGTGACTGGTAGGAAAAATGGGGCCACCCATTAAGTTATTATCTCTATTGTTTCTATTAATTGTCTTCACCCCAATCAATTTCCAAGTCTTCCTTGTCTACTTCCAAAATATCTCTTAACTCTTTTCTATTCCATTGGGCAAGTCATGCCAACATTTAAAAATGATTGACCAAGGGGCAGCTAGGTGGCTCTGTGGACAAAAGAGCCAAACCTGGACATGAAAGGTCCTGTTTTCAAATGTGGCCTCACACTTCCTAGATGTTGACCCTGGGCATGTTACTTAACCACTATTGCCTCACCCTTATTGCTCTTCTGTCTTAGAATCAAGAATATTGATTCTAGGATGGAAGATAAGGGTTTGAAAAATGATTGATCAACCAAATGTTTGGCTGATTTAACCCCTTTGAAGTCAGGCTTCTCATCTGTTAACATGGTAAATAGTTTACTATAAAGAGGGAAAAGAAACAGTGTGATACAGAAAGACTTCTGGACTGATAAACAGGAGAGACCTCAGATCAAGCTATATGACCTTATTATGAGGTATATGACTTTAGGTAGGTCACTTTGTGTATGGAAGCCTATGTTTCCTCATCTATGAAATGAGACCATTGGATTAGATGTTCCACAAGTTTATATACGATCCTCTGCGGTACAGAAGGAAGAGCACAGGTTCAGGAGTTAGAAGGTCTGGGTTCAAATTCTACCTCTGGTGATTACTACCTATATGACCTCAGATAAAGCATAAAATCTACCCAAACCTCAATTTTCTCAGCTGTAAAGTGAGGGAGCCTCTGGGTTCCATTCCAGATTTATTTTCTATAATCTTATGCCTCTAAATTACTATAATTGACTGTATGGTATCATTGTTGAGAAAAACTAATAACCAAGATTTGAAGAGCTTTCTCAAGCTAGGTATTAATTGTATCCTTTTCCAATTTCCTATGTGATTATGTCTGCCTGAAGAATACATTAGGAAGCTATGACAATTCAATTAAATAAGCATTTATTAAGTGACAATTATGTGTACTGTGGTAGGTGCTGGGTATAGAGATTAAATAATGCAGAATTTCTGCCTCTAAGGAATTTACAGTATAATAGGTGGAAATATGACATGCACATCAATGACATAAAAAAGATGAATGTGAAGTACAAGGAGAGGTCAAAAACAAGAGAAAAGATGTTATCAGAAAATGTGAGGAGAGATCACTTTGCAGGAAATTGGGGATCAGGCAAGACATCCCAGAGGAGAGAGAGCTATGTGGCTCAGTGGAGAGAAAGCCAGACCTAGAGAGGGGAGAACCTAGGCTCAAATCTGATCTCATATACTCCCTAGCCATGTGACCCTGGGCAAGTCATTTAACTCCCATTGCCTAGCCCTTAATGTTCTTCTGCTTTGGAAACAATACTTAATATTAGTTCTAAGACAGAAGGTAAGGGTTTCATTTTAAAAAAAGACTTCATAGGTGAGACACAACCAGACTTTCATCATGAAGGAAGAGAGTTTTTTTAATAGGTGGAAATGGAGGGGATAATAGGGAGTTCATGGCAAGTACAGGACCTAAAAGTGAGCCAAAAAACCAGAGGGGACAGGAAAACAAAGATGTCCTGGGAAATGCAAAACAGTCTAGTTAAGTTAGAATACAAACTGAAAAAAAAATGGGATAGATAATATTAGGTAGGTAAATAGGGCCAGAAGTGGGGAAAGACCTTGAATAAGGCTAAAACATTTGTTTGGTAGGAAATGGGGAGCCACTGAGAGTATATCTAGGGATGATGTGATCTGAGGGTTGCTTTTTGAAGTTTTCTTGGCCAGGTATATGAGATAACAGGCTGAAAAGGAAAGAACTTGATAGTTGGAAAACCTAAATGGAAGTTATTTCAATTGTCCAGGTAAGTGATTCTGAAGGACTGGACTGAGATGATAGCTACCAATGGGAGTAGGATTTAGAAATAGGTTTAGAAATTGATTAGATGAAGGAGGGAAAAGGAAAAGAAAGATACAGAGATAATTGTGTTTTCTGTGTAACTGGGAATATGTTAGTGACATGAAAAGAAATAAAGAAGTTAAGGGAAAGACAAGGTCCTCAGTGGAAGACATGAATTCTTTGACATGCTGAACATGAGTACTCAATGAAGCACTAAGGTGGAGTTTTATCTTGGGAAGCTGGGTAAAAGTCAGAATCTGATTTGGGAATTATTTCCATTGAGATGAGTGAATTCATGGGAACAGCTTGGATCAATCATTGCTTAAATCAACCAGCAAGAATTAAGTTTCAGGTTAAGATGGCAGCAGAGTAGAAGCAGCATGCTTAACCTCTCCTAACCCACACAAATACGACTCCTCAAGAGGACATAAAAACCAAATCCAGATGAATGAAGGGACCCCACAACAGGGCGCAGCATTGGAGGTATATGGGATCTGGGCATTTCCATGCTATAAGGGGTTGAAATAGCTCTAACTAAAATGTGAGCTGAGCAACCCCCTCCTCCTTCAGTGCCAAAGCCAGCATATAAATGTTAGGGCAAGTTTGGGGAGTTCATTAAGTTCTTGGCAGCTACCTGGGATCACCAGGGCCTACTCCTGTGAGCAGCAAGACTTAAGACCCCAAGAAGCTAAAGAACGCAGACTTTGAATACAGACCTTGAGCTCAGGCATGGTCCTTGAGTGCAGGCACAGACCTTGGGTGCAGATCCAGTGCAGAGGACTGCATGACTGTGGAAGCAGTGCCCTGAGACTGTTAAAGGAGCCTTGGGCAGAGGAGCAAGCAAGGGGACTAACAGGAGGCTTGACCCTGAGAATAGCTAGACTTGAGACACTAGGAGCCTAAAGAGTGCAGACCGACCGTGGGTGTGAGGATAAAGCTGAGAGGGTCTCATGATGCTGTGACTCAGGCAAAAACTACTCTACAGCTCAATAGGGAGAGCCTGTCTGCCTCACCCAGACTTCTGACTGAGAAAAGAAAAATATCATTATAGTAATGGCAAGCCATGCACAAGAACCTCTAAAGAGAAAGATCAAGAAGAAATCTTTAACACTCAACAACTTTTATACAGAAAAAAATCCAGACAACAGAGCAAACAGCAGAGTGAGAACAAAAAAGTAATCACATCCAAACCTTCCCCCCAAAATAAAAATTGGTCACAAGCTCTTGAAGAGTTTAAATCTGAGATCATGAGAGAAATGGAAGAGATTTGGCAAGAAAAGTGGGCAATATCTCAAAAGGAAATTAACGGGTTAAAAGAAACTCCCAATTGGAGAAAGATGCTCAGAAATCAAATGAAATGATAATTAAACAGCAGGAAACCATGAAAAACAAAATAGACCAAATCAAAAAGGGAAATCAAAAGATTATAGCAGAAAACCAGTCTCTTAAAGACCAGAATTGGGCAAGTAGAAACCAATGATCTCTTGAGACAGCAACAACAAATAAAGCAAAGTCAAAAGACTGATAAAATAGAAGGAAACATGAAATACTGAGAAAATGACAGATCAAGAAAACAGGTCTAGGAGAGACAATTTGAGAATCATTGGTCTAACTGGAAAAGCAGAAATTAATAGAAATTTGGACTCCATACTAAAAGAAATTATCCAAGTAAACTTCCCTGAAGTTCTTCAACAAGAGGACAATATAGACTTGAAAGCTTCTGTTGATCACCCTCTACATGAAACCCTGAAAAGACAACTCCCAGGAATATAATAGCCAAATTCAAGAGCTTCCAAGTAAAAGAAAAAAAATTTACAAGAAGCCAGAAAGAGACAATTCAGATATCAAGGATCACCAATCAGGATCGCACAGGATCTGGCAGCCTCCACACTAAAAGACTGCAAGGCTTGTAATATGATATTCAGAAAGGCAAGAGAACTGGGTCTACAACAAAGGATCACCTACCCATCAAAACTGACTATATACTTCCAAGAGAAAGTATGGGCATTCAACAAGATAGAAGATTTCCAAGTATTTGCACAGAAAAGACCAGGACTAAATGGAAGGTTTGATATCCAACTACAAAAACCAAGAGAAAAATGCAAAGGTAAATAAGAAATAGAGGGAAAAAAAAGAAAAACCTTATTTTTAAATTTGCCTCTTTAAGGGCTTCAATAAGATCAAATTGTTTGTATTCCTATATGGAGAAATGTTACATGTAATTCTCTGTAGTGAACTCTATTCCCTATTATAGTATTCACTATTATAGTAATTAGAACTATTCATAGGGAGAGGTTGGAGTACTAAATGGTCTAAGATGAAATGGGGGGGAAGAAGGGGGCAAATAGTAGATGGCACCAAGAGAAACTTAAATGAATAAGAAAGATAGGATATTCTATACCACACAAAGAGGGCATGGGAAGGCTAGGGTATGAATACCATTATAAGAAGGAGAGGAAGAGAGCATTAAGAGGTAATATTTAAACCTTACTCTCAGTGAAATTAACCCTGAGAGGGAAGAGTAGCTATATCCATTGGGATATAGAATTCTATCTAACCCTACTGAGAAAGTCAGAAGGGATAAACCAAGGGGAGAAGGGGAGTGGGGAGGTCAAAAAAGGGAGGGAAGAAGGTGGGGAGGGAATTCATTAGGCCTTAAAAATAAAAAGAGGGGAATAATAAGGGAGGGGGTGGAAAGGGAAGTAAATCAAGGGAGGGGACAAGAGGGACTGGTCTAAAACAAACCACTGATTTAAAGGGAAATAGGCTAAGAAGAAGGAGTAGAACTAGGAGAGGATACCAAAATGTTGGGGAATACACAACTGATAATTATAACTCTGAATGTGAATGGGATGAACTTGCTCATAAAACGGAAGCAAATAGCAGAGTGGATTAGAAACTAAAATCCTACCATATGTTGTCTACAAGAAACACATATGAGGCAGGTGGACATACACAGGTTTAAGGTCAAGGGCTGGAGCAATCTTTTGGGCTTCAACTGAGAAAAAGAAGGCAGGAGTGGTGATCATGATTTCTGACAAAGCCAAAGTAAAAATAGATCTGATTAAAAGAGACAGGGAAGGTAATTACATCCTGATAAAAGGCATTATAGACAATGAGGAAATAACATTACTCAACATGTATGCACCAAGTGGCATAGCATCCAAATTCCTAAAGGAGAAGCTGGCAGAGCTCAAGAAGGAAATAGATAGTAAAACTATACTAGTGGGAGATCTAAATATTCCACTTCTTTCAGATCTAGTTAAATCAGAATAAAAAATAAGAAAGAGATAAGAGAGGTGAATGAAATCCTAGAAAAATTAGAGTTAATATGGTAGAAAAATAAATAGGGAAAACAGGAATATACCTTCTTTTCAGTTGCACGTGGTACATTCACAAAGATTGACCATGTAATAGGGCATAGAAACATTGCAAACAAATGCAAAAGAGCAGAAATAATAAATGTAACCTTTTCAGATCATAATGTAATAAAAATAATAATCAGTAAGGGCACATGGACAGGAAAATCAAAAACTAATTAGAAATTAAATATGATTCTCCAAAACCAGTTAAAGAACAAATCATAGAAAAAAATCAATAATTTCATTGAAGAGAATGACAATGATGAGACATCCTACCAAACTCTGTGGGATGCAGTCAAGGCAGTACTCAGTGGGAAATTTATATCCTTGAGTGCATGTATTAACTAGAGAGGGCAAAGATCAATGAACTGGGCATGCCAATAAAAAAAAACTAGAAAGGGAACAAATTAAAAATCCCCAGTTAAAGACCAAATTAGAGATTATAAAAATTAAAGGAGAAATCAATAAAATTGAAAGTGAAAAAACTATGGAATTAATAAATTAGAAGCTGGTACTTTGAAAAAACAAACAAAATTGACAAAAGTACTGGTCAATCTAATTAAAAAAAGGAAAAAGAAAACCAAATCATCAGTATCAAAGATTTGAAAAGGGAGACCTCACCTCTAATGAAGAGGAAATCAAGGAAATCATTAAAAACTATTTTGCCCAATTATATGACCATAAATATAGCAACTTAGGTGAGATGGATGAATATTTACAAAAATATAAATTGCCTAGTAGAAGAAATAGAATACTTTAATAATCCCATCTCAGAAAAAGAAATTGAACAAGCCATCAAAGAACTCCGTAAGGCCCAACACTTGAAAGGTATGACTGATGAGAACTCAAGGAACTGACAGAAGAGTGGTCTTGGGTATCTGTGAAAAATAGTGGTGCCAACTTTGCAAGTTTCTGCTCCTCAATAGGTTATCTTGCTTTTGGTTCTTCATTTCTAATATAGGAAACCTTTTTTGGTGCATTGATAATCTATGGTCAACAATATAGAACTCAAAGTAATATAGTCAAGGGGAAAGCAGGTGAGACAAATTTCAGGTTTAGATGACTTATTTTTCTATAAGGGAATGAATGAAAAGTGGAGAACCCCCTCCCCCCCCCACTCCTCAAGGATAACCCTTTTCTGGAAGTAATAGTAGTTTTGATTTAATCATTGTTTGGGAGGGGGCGGGGGGGGAGTGTGTGTGGGGAAAATAGTGGAGGGGCTTGAGGGAGGGGCATGTCAGAAAGACAGACAGGGTAAATCATTATTGTGATTATTAGTAAACAGGACAGCAACCCTTTTAGGCAGAATTTCCAAAACTAATGGGCTGAACTGTTCAAATGTACTATCTCTGGATGTCTGAGTAGGAGAAGAGGGGAGGTACTGGAAGAGGAGGGAAGGGCCTGAAATAGGTATACTGAGTCCTCCACCTGTAGTTGAAGTAAAACAGTGTCAGGGCAGGGTGTTAGTACAATAAGATCTGATAAGTGACAAAACATTAGATAACTATGGTCTGAAATATTATATGATGAGTAAATTAAAGAATCCTAAAATAAAGTGCTATATGAGGATAGAATGATAGAGGAAGGCTTCATGGAGGAGAGAGCATATGAGTTGGGTTTGAAAAGATGAGGAGCCTTTTGATGAAGATAATATCAAAAGTCTTTTAGAGGAGCTCAGACCTTATAGCACTCTCCAGTAAAGTTTTAAAAGTTTAATAGAAGGAACAATGTTAAAGAAAATAAAAGAAAAATAGTGGTAAGTTCTTTAATCCAGTTTAGTACTGAAGATATCTGAAGATATTCTGAAAAGAGACAAGTCATGAGTGGCAGAAGCAGGTATCCATATTAGCAATGGAGGCATAACAGGAAATAAGGGTAATACAGAAGCTACATTATGTGTAAAAGCACCATAGAAATTGAAATAGTATCTATATTATATATGCATCAAATGGTATAGCACTTAAATTACTAAAGGGAAAACTAATCAAATTAAAAAGAAATTGAAACTATAACATTTGGAGACCTTCATATAAACTTTTCAGAATTAGACAAATCTAACAAGATATATAAGGAAGAAATGAAGGACATGAACAAAATCTCATAAAATCATCTTGTAAAAGCTAAGTTCCTTGACAAAGACCACATTCCAACAAAACACCTCAGTGTTAGATTTCTTTCTTGCTTGAAATGATTCCCTTCAGAACTACTTTCTCCCAGCTTCATACCCAGACAAAAACCTGTACTGTTTACAAAGGTAAAAGTGTCTAAAACAAAGGTAAATACTTTCTCCATACTGGAAAGGAAGGAAAAGTTTTTAAGCCTTCGTGGAAAATCTTATGAGAGAAGGGAAAACAATAGCATCTGCTCCAGACATTCCTCAAACCTCATTCAAACAGTTATTTTGGGTCCTTTTCTTTTTCTTTGTTCCCCTGCTTCGGAGCTGGGCTAAGCAGTCATTGGGCAATGGCTGCCATATAGATCCAGGTTGGCCACTTGATTTATAATTTATTGACCCATGTGGGCTTGAAAGAGAAAAAAAGATGAGTGAAATGAAGGAAAAATACATTCATTATGTGCTTAACAGCTAAAGACCAAAAGAGCAAACAATCATGATAATGATGGTCAAATAGGAAAGGGGTCAATCTTAGAGCAATGTATCTATCTCAAACATATGGCAGGGGGATAAGTCAAGTTGTTACAAATCTGATGGGGTTAATAAAATATATTTAATGCTATTTGAGACTTTGTGTTAAGGTTGAGGAAGGATTAATATTAGTGAAATAAGAATGACTATTGCCTTCAAAGAAAATAATTGAACAAAGTATTCTAGAGGATTAGTCAGATTAAGCTATCATAACTTTGAACATTCTTGGATCAGATTAAAAACACAACCCAGTTATATATTGCTTACATGAAGTATACCTAATGTAGAATGACACAAAAAAATTTTTAATTGAGGAAATGAATAAAAATTTAGAATAAAAATAAAACCAAGTCTGACTCTAATTAATTTACGTTAAGATACAAGTTAGTATTGTTATTGCCTTAATAGGTTCCTGTTTTTATTGCTTTGTCAGCCATTTATTATTAGTCTAAAAAGGGAATATCCATTCCCCGGGCATTTATGTTTTGTTATGTTATGAAATTATCACTCTGCTAAATTAAAAAATGCAGTTTTTCTCAGAAAGGAAATTCCACTAGATATCTGGATACTTGAAGTTTATCACTACAACAATATCATCCCTTAAAGCCAACTTTGAGATCTGCATTAAGCATTCATAATCCATTTCCCCCTACTGATTGAGTGGTTCATACCTAGACTCTCTCCACTGTGTTTCTTCTTCCTTCCCCAATTTAAAATCTTCTGAATATATAAGGTAATTCTCTTTTTCCAGTTGGGGACAATATTTGTAAATGATACTTCTTGAGACCATGATTCACTCATTTTTATTCCCTTGTGTAGATTTTGTTATAACTTCCTTGAGTCAGGTATCTTGGTCATGGTTCCAGGAGAGTTGCATCTTTTTAGTAGTATCTCCACTAATCTGTATGCTATCAAGTATGTGCAGATTACAGAGGGAGGGCTGGAGCTTGAAGGGACATTTCTTCCTTAGTGGAACCTAATAGTAGAGGCCATCACTCTGTCATATCAACTGGTATATATACTAGTGTACAATAAAGAGTTAAGAAAAAGTAATGCTCTTCATAGAAATTCAGAGAGAACTTAAGAGGTAAATTGTGAATAAGAAACTAAATTTTTATTTAGCTGGGTTGCAAAACCTACCATTGGCCACAAAGGTATAGACTGTAGGATTATGGATTTAGAACTAGAAGGGACCTTGTAGGGGGAATCTCATTTCAGATCCTCTGACTCAAAGATCACAGTTTATTCTCTTGTATCAAGATGCTTCCCTCAATCAAATTAACCCAAATCCAAGTTTATTAATGGGAAATCAGCACAAGATCTATAATATATA
Source organism: Gracilinanus agilis (assembly GCF_016433145.1). Lineage (NCBI taxonomy): Eukaryota > Metazoa > Chordata > Mammalia > Didelphimorphia > Didelphidae > Gracilinanus > Gracilinanus agilis. The sequence continues at coordinate 190,976,966 of NC_058133.1, forward strand.
TAGACAGTGGATTATTATCAACACAACTACCACCAATATGGTACAAATCAACTAGGATAAATTTAGTTATGCAAATGAATCAAGTTTATTATTATAGAAACTCTGGTGGCATCCAAGAATATTTAAGATTAAGAGGAGGAAAGGCCATATGAAAAGTGTAAAGAAACTGGAAACATTTTTTTTTTTGAAAAATTTTATTTACTTAATTTAGAATATTTTTCCATGGTTACATGATTCATGTTCTTTCCCTCCCCTCCTCCTATGAGTAAATTCCACTGGGTTTTACACGTGTCATTGATCAAGACCTATTTCTATATTACTAGTATTATTAGAGACTATATTCCCAATCATATCCCCATTGACCCATGTGATCAAACAGTTGTTTTTCTTCTGTGTTTCTGCTCCTATAGTTCTTTCACTGACTGTGGATAACGTTCTTTCTCCTAAGTCCCTCAGAATTGTCCTGGGTCATTGCATTGCTGCTAGTAGAGAAGTCCATTACATTTGATTGTGCCACAGGATATCAGTCTCTATGTACAAGGTTCTCCTGGTTTTGCTCCTTTCACTCTGCATCAATTCCTGGAAGACTTTCCAGTTCACATGGAATTCCTCCAGTTCATTATTCCTTTCAGCTCAGTAGTATTCCATCACCAACAGATACCACAATTTGTTCAGTCATTCTCCAATCGAAGGGCATCTCCTCATTTTCCAATTTTTTGTCACCACAAAGAGCGCAGCTATAAATAATTTTGAAACTGGAAACTGAAGCAAGAAAAATTTAAAAATTGGAAGAAGTAAAGCTTGAGCAGTTTACACACTTGAGACAAATATTTGAGGATAAGTATGAGGACATGATTATTATAAGGCTTGTTGGACATCTTTCTGCAAAGGATAGAATTGGCAACTGGAATTTCAATAGACAGTGTGGCTTAGCACAATGTGTTTCTTTTGTAAGGGAAAGGAAACATCATGGAGTGAGATGGCAAAGGAATCCAATACAAGGAGAATCATGGGAGGTCTTTGATTTGGCCAGTGACAGTAACTCGGTGGTCATAAAATCCTTTAGCATTTAAATGGTATGAAGCTGATTCCTCACTTGTAAACTGGTCAAAAGACAATGGCTCCAAAGATAAGTGGCTGGTAGTAATTTCAATACGTCACAGAGACACCAAGACCATTAGCTGGAGGATGAAAGCAGGTGAGTTGGCCACAACAGTTGCACAGGGTGGTGGTCAGCATTACTAAAAAATGGTTAGGTAATTGGATAGCAAGCTGGTCAATAACAGGAAGGTCGCAAATAACTGGACAATCGGGAAGTAGTATGGCAGCAGCCTGTTTGGCAACAGATTATTCAGCAGTAGGTGGGTTGGTAGAAAAATGGTTGGCAACAGCTGGAGCCACAGGAAATGCGCTGGCAGCAGCTAGACACAAAGCAGGATGGCTGACAAGGTTGGCCCACAGCTGGATTCACAGAATATTGGGTTACAACAGGTGCTTCTGCAACAAACAGTCTTACAGCACATTGGCTTGGTTTACACTCTCCAGTGTCCTTTCACTTTTGTTAGATTGGTTCATGTTAAACCAGGTCACTAACAACAACTAACATGTAAATCTAATGTTAAAGTTAAGAGTCCTCGAAAGAATTTAGCATTTCCCATCACAAAATCAAGATTTAAGTTGAAGCCAAGCCACTCATTTCATTTTATGGTCTCAAGCTTAATCTCTCCGAATGTTCTTTTCCTTATCCATCACCTCTGTATAGAAGTACCCTGTTACACATTTTACAGTGTTGTTGTCAGCACTTAATGAGAATTGTATAAACTACAGTATATTTTATCAAAAGATGAAATTGTTATTTTGAGTTTAAACTTTGCATGCAAAAAAATCTGTTCAAAAGCAGAGTACAAATTTTTTTTCTGATGATTTCGTTGCTAAATGCATTAGGGAAGAAATCTAATCTCTTATTTCCTATTGGGTATGAAGAAGAAGAATCTGCCATGTGGAAGGGGGATACTGTCAGAACTTTTGGGATGGCTGCTTCTGAAGAACAAGCCCAAGGCTAAGTGTGTTTATGTCTGATACCAGAATGTAGTCAGCCAATCACTTCATAGGGGTATCAACAACTGCCATTCTTTTGTCCATGAAGCTGTTGTAATGATGGTAGAAGGGATTTGCTTCCTATATAGAGTTAGAGGAGAGCATCGACTGCCCATTTAATAAGTATAGGCAGTCTCTGATGGTTTTCATCTACTCCACCCCTCATCACTAATTTTCTGGGAACTTTACATGTAGAGACACAAACTAGAAATTTTTAGGCAGAAAATTATTCTAATTCTTTTGGACCAAATATCCTTCATTAAGTTGTATTTAGTTGGACCTGACACAGACTGGCTGAGAGGAAGGTTGGTAACATTTGGATACATAGCTAGGAGACTTTCCACAGGATTTTGGCAGCAAACTATAACAGAGTGTCTGACAGCAGGTTTGACCATGATTTGTGGGAAGCTCAACAAATTGGTCAACAAGAAGCTAATTTACAATATAATGCTAACAATAACGACAGCTGGCATTTATATATTAGTTAGGTTTGTAAAGGACTTTATGTTTGTTTTTAGAGATGTTAAGTCTTTCAGAGTTGTTTTCCTTTAAATTGTTTTTGTTGTGTAAATTATCCTCCTGGCTCTTCTCATTGCTCTTTGTGACAGTTCCTATAAATCCTACTGACTCTCTCTGAAACTGTACCTTTCATCATTTCAGTGTAATAAATAATATTCCATTAATATCATATACCATAATTTATTCAGTCACTCTCCAATTGATGGACACGACTTTTATTTCCTATTCTTTGTTATAACAAAGAGAATTGTTATAAATATTTTTGTTTATATGAGTCTTTTTCTTACTTCTTTGATCTCTTTAGAGTATAGGCCACGTAGTAATACCACTGCATCAAAAGGCATACGCAATTTACTGACATTAAGGGCATTGTTCCAAATTGCTTTCCAGAACCAACCTCTAATTTTCAGGATTAGAGAGATGCCTGGGAGCCATATTAAGGGTTGTACCTATTAAAACTCACAGATTGCTTTCTCATGAACTACAGAATAGTTGTATTGTTTCCAATGTTATGCTTTTTTTTTCATGTCAGTCATGGGTTTCAGTTTTGTCCCTATAAAATTTCTATTAACTTTAGTCCATTTATTGATCCTGTTGCCCTCTTTCTGGATCTTGATTCTATCATTCACAACTCTGCCAAGGTAGAATAGGCATTACACCCTTTGAAACCCACATAAAAGTATTTTCTGAGGGTGGAGACAATCCACAAAGAAGTGAAGTTAAGATAAGGAGCCTTTAGCCTTCTAGAGAGCCAGTCAAGTGCAAGATGACCTGAAGAAACTCTATGCCAAAACTCAATCCCTATGACAAAGAAACTCAACTCTCTTCCTTTCCTCATCTCTGTGATGATAAATTCCTAAATCCATTTATATAGAAACACCTTTTCCAAACCCCACTTACTATTTTTTCATCATATTTAATTCAACCTTTCTCCTGGGTTTTGAAAGAGAGCATCATTGGTGGAGCTGTGAATTAATATAATCATTTTGGAAAGCAATTTGGAACTGTGACAGCTGCAAGATGGCCCCAGATATATCCTAATATTTATGGCATCACTTTTCTGCTGTAATGAATCAGAAATAATAGATTGGTACTCTAAGCTGGCCAGAAAGATTATATAAAAATGTTCCATAAGAAGATGAAGTTGCTACTGGCTTGAGCAGTTTCCCCTAGCATGCTAATAAATCTTTCCCTTTTCACTTTGACTATGCAAGTTATTTAACTCTCCAGTCAGCAGATTCAGCTGGAAAGTGAGATTCTTTCTGGGTTCTTCAGGAACTCTGGATAAGAAATTCCTCAATAATGACCATAGAGAAACATAGCAAAACTTAGATGAACTGATGCAAGACAAAGCAAACTGAAGTAGGAAGTTGATTTGCAAAATGGTTCATAAACTCGTCACTAACCTGCATGCACCTTTGACTGCAATGATAGTTCTACTTGGCCTATATTCCAAGGAGATAAAAGAAAGGAGAAAGACTCAGTTATACAAAAATATTTATAGCAGTTCTATTTGTTATAGCAAAATAAATAGGAAATTAAGGGACTGCTCATCAATTATAGAATGATTAAATAAATTATGGTATATGGAAGACTTTAAAAGCCACATATACTGAGAAAAGAGCAACTATTTTCGATGTGCTCTTTCTTCTCTCCTGTATATTTCGAAAACACTTGATGTTGTCCCCCATTCTTTCTTTTTTAGATTCCAGCTTCTGAGGATGAGGTGGCCCTTCTCCTTGCTCTCTATTTTCTTTATCTCATATTTTCCACTATATTCTAGTAGATAATGCCCACAATCATCCTCTTTCTCCATTCTTCAGTACCCCTCTCTGCTACTTCCCTTCTTAAGTCTTATAAATGAGTCTCTTTAATAAAAAATACTCACTAGACCCTACCATTCCCTGAAATTATGCTTAAAATTATTCCTTAAAAATAAGTTTCCTCCATTTCCTCTCCCCCAATCACTTTTCAACCCCTTCAAATATGGCTTCCAAATTCATCACTCAACTGAGATTACTCTTTTCA